>NW_021633936.1:0-53845 GCF_004799145.2 Neltuma alba
ATTAATCAAAATATTTGTATAAATTAATATTTCTATAATTATTTATTAATTTAATAAATATTTAAAATGTTAATAATTTGTTAATAATTTTGTTTTATCATGTGTTAATCATATATTGTACTAAAATGTTATTAATTTATTACGCAGTATTTAAAATACTTTGCAATATTTAATATTTAAAAAATAATATCATTTCTAGCGGTTAATAAACCGCAAGAAAATCCAGGCGAAAAGTTTCTAGCAGTTATAAAACCACTAGAAAATTCAACCAAAACTATGAATTTGTAGCGGTTAAAAACCGCTAGAATTTTATACCGTTGGAAATTGAATTTCTAGCGGTTATTAACCGCTGGAAAATGAAATTTCTTTTAAAAACCGCTAGAAATTTATATCGGTTTGTAACCGCTACAAAAAATATTTTCATTCTAGCGGTTATTAAGTACTGGAAAATGAAAATTTCCGTTAAAACCGCTAGAAATTTGTAGTGGTTTTGTAACCGCTACAAAAATTGACCATTGCCACTCCGTTAGCAGCCTCCTTATAAGCTAAAGCACTCTAACTGAATTCCATTTTAACTTCTCTTTGAGCTTCCTGTGTCATATGTTCACGAAATTTGAGCAATATTAGTGATGGATAGGTCGTGGATCAACTTGCACCGGTCGACTCCGCAATACTTGGCTGGTCTAAACTATTTCTTGGATTTTGCTTTCGCCAATGCTGCCGTAAATGGTAAGATTCAGTGTCCCTGTCCTAAATGTAATAAAAAGTGGCATCCCAAAGATATTGTTAGAGAACATTTAATCTTTAAGCCCTTTCCGTGAGAGTACGTATTTTGGCAACTACATGGGGAACGGCCAGATATGAGTGCTGAGTCAGTTCCAGTAGTTTCACGGATGGGAGTTCGAGTGGATGAAGCCGATGCCGTGAATGATGCTGTGCGTGATGCTTTTGGTGTTCACGAAAGCCCGAATCCCAACGAAGATGAAGTAGAGGGACCTCAATCAGAGTTTCTAAGAAATGAAACTGCTGGGATTTTTTGACCTCATGACCTAGCTGACACTGACAAGCCTCTTTATTCGGGTGCACAAAGCATTCGAAGTTGTCATTCTTGGTGAGGCTGTATCATATCAAATGCTTGTGTGGTATGACTGACAAGGCGATGTCCATGTTGTTGGAATTACTGGGAGATGCTTTCCCCCAAGCTGAATTCCCTCCATGTTTTTACGAAGCAAAAAAGATTATTAACAAGCTTGGCTTGAACTATAAGAAGATAGATGCATGCCCAAACGACTGTATGCTATACTGGGGAGATGATGCCAACAAAGAGATTTGTACGAGATGCAAGACGTCACGCTATAAGTCGGTACGGAAGGGCAAGAAGCAAAAGAAGAAACTAGCCAAAATTCTCAGGTACAAATTATTACAGTGTGTTACTTATTCCGTCTCTAAATATTCTATATTTGAAATTCTTAAACAATTGATTATGTCATCAATTTTTTTAAATTGAGTCGATATTTAGTATTTAAATATTCGGTATTTTAAATTTTTAATATATTATTTTCTTAGATACGTTCCTTTGAAACCACGGTTGCAAAGAATGTATATGTCATCAAAAATGGCTCAGCACATGAGGTGGCACGTGACTGAGAAAAATCCAGATGGTAGGTTAAGGCACCCACGAGACTCGGAGGCGTGGAAAGCATTTGATGCGAAATTTCCAGACTTTGCAATGATCCTAGAAATGTACGTCTTGCATTGGCAACCGATGGTTTCAATCCCTTCGGAAACATGAGCACAAGTTACAGTATCTGGCCGGTGGTGTTAATTCCATACAATCTACCACCTTGGATGTGCATGAAGCAGAGCTCCTTTTTGCTTTCCATGATCATTCCTAGCAAGAAAGCACTAGGAAATGATATTGACGTATACCTGCAACCGTTGATACACGAATTGATCGACCTATGGACGAATGGTGTTGAGGCATATGACTCACATGACAAGCAACTATTCAATCTCCGTGCAGCCTTGATGTGGACAATGAGTGATTTTTCCGGTTTGGGAACTTTGTCTGACTGGAACGTGCATACTGGGTTGGCCTGTCCTGAGTGCAATTTTGATTCTGTGCCATGTCACCTTCCACACAGTCGCAAGTGGTGCTTCATAGGACATCGACGGTTCCTTGATTCTAAGCACAGACTTAGATTGCAACGGATTCGCTTTTATGGGAAACAGGAGAAGAGAGATCCTCCTGTTACTTTGTCTGGTATGGATATTTTGCGGCAGTTAGAAGATGTTAATGTTGAGTTTGGTAAGAGTGTGGATCCCGAACGATTGGGACGACGATCTCGTGGGACATCTGATACGCAACTTATGCAATGGCGGAAGAAAAGCATATTTTTCACTCCTCCTTATTGGGAATCTAATTTGCTACGACACAGTTTGGATGTTATGCACATTGAAAAAAATGTGTGCGATACTGTACTATATACATTGCTCAATGAAGCTGGAAAGTCCAAAGACCATCTCGCAGCTAGAAAAGATTTACGGGCCTGGGGAATTCGTGAAGAGGCTTGGCCTGATGAAAAGACAAGTTTCAACCAGCTAAATTCACCTTGACAAAGCAGAACAAGGATATCTTCCTCTCGACGTTGAAGAACATAAAAGTACTAGATGGATATTCTAGCAACATCTCAAGGTGTATCGATCTGCAGGCTCGAAAGGTTACTGGGTTGAAAAGTCATGACTCTCATGTTCTTATGCAACAATTACTTCCATTGGCCTTGAAAAACACACTTCCTTCTGATGTATCAGTGGTTTTAGTAGAATTATGTTCATTTTTCAAGAAGTTGTGTTCGAAGGTCTTGATAGCGGAAGAGCTTGATCGGTTGCAAAATAAAATTATTCTTACACTTTGTCACTTGGAGATAATATTTCCTCCATCATTTTTTACTGTTATGGTTCACTTAACTGTCCACCTTGTTCGAAAAGCAAAGGTTGTTAGCCCAGTTCACTATCGATGGATGTACCCTATAGAGAGGTACTAGATTATCTTTTATTCCTGCCTCTTTAAATTTCATATTGTTCTTTCATTTACTCATAATTATTAATGCAATTTTAACTTACAGGTACTTGGGAAAATTAAAATCATATGTTAGGATAAGGCATGGCCTGAGGGGTCAATAACAGAAGGTTATTCCGGAGATGAGGTCCTAACTTTCTGTTCAAGGTACTTTGATGACATGGAGACATCTTTTAACCGCCCGCGTCGCATAGATGATTCTCCTCCTGGTCCTTCCACGTCAACTTTATTTCCTCCTGTTGGGAAACCAGTTGGAGGATATGAATTCTTCAGACTCACTCCTACAAAGAAACTCCAGGCACACAGACACGTTTTGATAAATTGCGGCCAAGTTGAACCCTTCATGCAGTAAGTATATATATCATATAAGCTCACTAGCTTTTACACTTTATATTTGTTTCTTACTGACTCTTCTAACAAATTACACTTTACTATAGTGAGTTTAGGAGTTACCTCAGGCGTCAGCTACAGGGGCGTGCGCGTTCTGCTGACATTGATAAAAGAGTCCACAAAGAGTTTCCCAGTTGGTTTACACGTCGAATACGTAATGACAACAGTCCATACACAGATGAATTCAAAGCTCTTTCTCTCGGACCATGTATGAAGGTTTACTGCGTATAATGTCAATGACTTCAAGTTCTGTACGGTTGGACGTGATCAGGGATTGCTCACACAAAACTCTGGAGTTTGCGGGACATTCGGAACGAGATGTTATGCTAGCAGTAGTGATGGCGATATGCGCTTTAGAGGCGTCACTTACTATGGAAAGCTAATTGACATTATTGAGTTGAGTTACCAGCTTTTCACTGTGACACTGTTCAAGTGCTCCTGGCCAAATACGACAACTTCACGGGGACTTGCTACTAACCATTTGGGCATCACCTCAGTTAATTTCTCTAGACTTATTCATACGGGGGCATCTGAAGATGATGAGCCATATATCCTTGCTTCTGAGGCACACCAGGTTTACTATGTCGAGGACGAGAAACATAAAGACTGGAATATGGTCCTTCACCTCAAGCCATGGGATCTTTATGATATGGGTGATGGTGACATTATTTACGACAGTGAACCCTTCCAACCCTCGAATTTTGAAGACTTCTTTCCTCAAGGAGATGATAATTTGCCAATTATCAAGTATACGTCTTTTCTTAAATTATTTAAATAATTAACTACTAATTACTAATTTTTTCCAAATACATTATAATTTTAACAAATTTTTTAAAATGTGTCCTTTTAGGCCGGATGATGATGGAGAATAGTAGCATCCAAAATTTTTATTATTAAAAAAATTTTCCGTCCATAAATACATATGTATAAATTAAAATTGGTACAGATTTTTAAAAAATAAAAAATAATAAATTTGTAGCGGTTACATAACCGCTACAAATTTATTATAAAAATTATAATTTGTAGCGGTTACATAATCGCTACAAATTATAACTGCTACAAAATACTAGCGATTATATGTACACTAGAAAATGACTAACAGACACAAAATGCAATAAAATGCTACAAAAAAACCGCTACAAATGTATCACTGATCTCTATAAATATCATATCTTCTCTACATTCATTTACTCCATCTCTTTTCTTTCTTCTCCTATTCTTTCTCATAATTCTCTCTTTTTTTCTTACTCTCTCATATGGTGGTTTCTTTCTCTTTACTGTATGATAAGTGAATTTTATTTTATATGTCATTGTATCTTTTATTTGTTTTTACTTAAAATTTACTAACATATTTATTTCTCCTTTTCTTTCAGATTTTTCTTCCTCACACTTGTCATACCCTCCTCAACTGATCCAAATACTCCTCAACCTAACACTATAGGTTCAATATTACAAACTATCTCACTTTCAATTCAACTATCTTATTAAATATTTAATTAATTATCTTATTAAATTAAATTCACTTCCTTTGACACACTCATAATTTAATTACATATTGTTTATTACAAAATTTAAATATATAAAATGTAACACAACTAATTATACAAATTAACAAAAATTCTTCAACATAATCTATTTAATGGTTTTTAAAATTATAATATTATATTTTCTAATAATGAAAAACCACAAATTTTTTTTCTGGCACGGAAAACATTTCTAGCAGTTGTAAACCGCTACAAATATTTCGTGATTCCAAAATTTCTAGCGGTTCAAACCGCTAGAAATTTTTTTTGCGTCATTCCAAAAATTTAATTGGTGGGAAAATTTAATTTCCCCAAAATTTCTAGCGGTTCTTCAACCGCTAGAAATGTTAGCGCACTAATAAAAATTTTTAATTTTCGGCAAAATGAGATTTGGTTTAAAATTTTTCTAGCGGTTATAAAACCGCTAGAATTTTTTTTTTCTTTCAGCATTTTCTAGCGGTTGGTAACCGCTAGAAATTGTCTAGCATTTTGACCATGCTGTGTAGCGGTTGCCATAACTGCTAGAAATTTTTTATTGCGCCTGGTTTTCTAGCGGTTTTGTTAACCGCTACAAATGTTATTTGTTGCGGCTAAAACTGCTAGAAATGTCTCACTTTAACTGCTACAATTGACATATTTTTTTGTAGTGTTAAACCTATGAAACCTTTTTCATTGAAAGGATGAAAAAAATAATTATGTGAAACTCATTGGTGCAAAGAATGATTTTTTTTTTGAGCAAAATTGGTGCAAAGAATGATTGTTTTCTTGAACTCGAGTTCTCCCAAAACCAGTTTGATTATAGCATTTAGGTAAATAATTTTGTTTGCATAGCATATGGGTAATACTCTTCCAGTCCTTAATATAAAACATATTTAACTAATTTGATTAGATTAAGAAAGTTAGATAAGTTAGTTAATTATAAGAAATGTGACACATTTTTCCTAAAATATCATAATCATCTTTCTTAATACCCTATCTTCCTTTTCTACTTGATTATGGTTAAGGGAGTATTCATGGAGGTAATTTTGAGAAAATTGATAAATATGAGAAATGGATATTATATTTAAGACTAAAACCAACTTAACAATCAGGTCATATATTAAGGACCGGAGAAGTATTATTTACTGTTTATAGCATTTCATTCAAGATGGGGACACGTTTCTGAAGGCTTTTTTTAATTAAGAAGGCGTTGCTTTTTATTGGTTTCATTCATGTGATGTGGCACTTTTACGCTCTGCTTATATGAGAAGAAAAGTTGATAAGAAGAAAAATATAATGAGAGGAAACAATGAGGAAAACAAATAGAGGGAAAAAAATATTATCATCCTTTTTATTTAGATTGAGAGAAAATGAGATATGAGATACACCTTATATTTTCTTTTGTTTTGTTTTTTCTTCTATCCAAGCAGAAAAAAACTCATTTCTCTTTTTTATTTTTCTCTCTAGTTTTTTCTTTTTCTAATTTTCTCTCAATCCAAGCAAGAGATAAAATCTCTCTTCTGCCATGCAAATGCCACATCGTCGCCAGCATTGCATTTTGAACTCAAATTTTTCCAGTAAGAAAAATATTGCTACAATTTTCATTAAAAAAAAAAATCTTTCTAATACCCAGTATTTTCAAATGAAAATTTTTGAGATAAATTTGTAGCTTATTTTTTTTAATCAAAAGCGTGCATTTTTTGGGGACATTCAAAAGCATGCTTTAAATTCCACTTCTCTTTGTTGGCAAAAAATTTCACTTTCACCTCTGGCAAATAAGGCTAACATTCACCAAAGTGCCAAAATACAGCTAAAGTTTAAGCGACGCCACTTTCATGGGGCAGAGAACGCGTCAAATTAAAGTGCTTTTTAGTCAAAAACATTCTTTAAATTCCACTTTTCTTTATTATTTTTTTCCTTTAATTATTTCCTTTCTAGTCACTTTTTTCATGTATAAAACTCTTTTTTTTTTTCAGTTAGCAAACTAATACTTGCGGCAAAGCCGTAACCATTTTGCACCCAAGACAACTTGCGTGCCACTACACCACAGTGGTGTTGGCTTAAAGCTCATGTTTTATTAGTTGTTCATTTTCTAAATTAGGGGTCAATGTGAGTGGGCGTTAAAAAAAATAGACATTTTTCCTTTATCTTAAAATGAAAATGGAGAAAATAATGATAATAATTAAAAGACGAGTTAAGGTATATCTAACATTCTAAAATATTTTGTGGTACATCTAATATCCTGTTTGAAGTATTTTTTAGTATATCTTACACTCTAAAATTTATTTTAAGTATATCTAACACTATAAAATATTGTTTGGTGCATCGAGTACTAAAACAAAAGAAAAAAAACCCTTCAGAGTGATGGACCCACTTGTTGAAAAATATTTCAAAATTATAAACACACCTAAAAAAATTTCAGGATATTAGATATATATAAAAGATTTTAAAATACTAAACGTACTTTAAAAAAAAAAGAAAAGAAAAGAAGACGCGTTTAAAAAAAATAACAATTTATATGCATCATAACATTGAAGAATTTGGTAATCATAAGTCTCATTTGAGTGATCTTAGCACAAATCAATCAATCAATTCATGCACGTATATTTTCATTCAAAGAATTGAACAATGTGAGCTTTAATTATATCCTTTTCTTTTTTCGAAATTACTATCTAGTCTTTTTCTTTTTTTAAAAAAAAAAATCTACCATTCACTGCAACCCGCGTGTTCTTTTTGAGGAATTAAACAAATAAATTTGGTTCAAGCCATCCCAAGACAATACAATGAACCAAATCCAAACATGTGATCACCTACTAAATTCTAAATATAAGACTTATTTTATAATTAAAAAATAAGTCTTATATTTAAGATCAGGGAATACTTTGTTCCTTTAATAAACTCTTTATTATCTGTACATATATTAAAAAAATTGACTCTATATATAATAGCCTTACCTACACTTTGTTATATCACCTCTGCTCTTTAATATAAGAGTTAGATTACTAATTTAAGTATATTAATGAAGTTTTTAAAGTTGGTTATTTATAATAAATATGTGTTATCTTTTTTAAAATATCAAAAGATATCCTTACTAATAACGTGTATTAGTTAAAACTTTAAATTGAAAACACATTTAACATGTGTAAATACTATAAAAACCACTTTAAAAAAATAGATAAATATAAGAAATAAAGTGGATCTGGGTTTTATATTTAGAATCAAATTGAAAGTCAAGCTAGCTTTTATATTAAGAACTGGAGGTAGTATAACTAGTTTAACTTTCAATTTAATCCTAAATATAAGATCCTAATTTACTTTGTATATCATATTTATTCTTTTTTTTTAAGATAATCTTTATAGTAGTTACACATGCTAAATGTTATATTTTATCAAATAATAGTTCTAGCTAATATATTTAATTAGTAAAAAATTTTAAGAAAGACAACATCTGTTTATTACAAATAATAATTAATTTAATTAATTATTTTAACCTATTTAAATTAATTAATTAGTTTTCATATTGAAAATTGAAAGTAGTTTTGATAAAACTTATTGACTTGGCTTACCCATTGGATCAGTCATAAGGCTCCTGTACGGGAATCGGTGGGGTGCATGTATAGCTGAACTTTATGAAAGCATGGACGACATCAATGATGCTTGCTTGTTGAATCCAAAGCAACAAGGACACTTTCAAATGTTGCCCCGAATAGTTCGGATCCGGGTCATCATACCCGTACATGTGTGCGTCTTAGTTTGTCTCCCCGTTTGAGAAATTTACTAATTTAGTAGAAAATATAAGCAAACTTATCCTTTAAATATAAACACTCCTGCTTCCCTTTATTTTCTAGTTTCCTTGAATTTTCTAATATTATTATTTCCCATATTTGGTAGGGCATCCAACTACAGCAGGCAATGCAAGAATGTTTTGACGAGAAGGATGTGCCTCAGCAGTATATGAGGAAATCTTGGGCAGTAATGTAAGCTGTTAATTTCCAAAAAAGAAAACTCTTTAATACTGTTACATGTTCGTTATGGTACTTTTATACTTGCTGAAAAATACATGGCGTTTGAAGCATGTTGTTTACAAATTTATGAGTATTTTTGTATTTTTATGTTTCTTTCAGCTAGGAGTGATTTGATCCTGTCATAATAATGACGTGGGTTTGTTAGAAGAATTTAATGTTATGTATTTTTTTCCTCTGATTTTGCAAATTCATAAGTATTTGAGTCTGAAAAGTTTATGATGTTAAAGAGAAGTTTAAAGATGTTAAATAGAAGTTTAAAGGTATTTTTACACTTTAAAAACAAAATTAAGTATATTAAATGTCTTTGGCCAAAACGTTTTCATTGACATCAAATATAGTTGTCTTCACTAAAATATACCTATATTGGGGAGAGAAGCGATCAAATTCCTCTTTTCTCCCTTTTTTGGCCTTTTTTTTTCCTTAAAAAATTAGTATCTCTTATTCTTAATGTAAGACATAATTAACTAATTTAGAAACATTAAAAAATTTATTAAATCACTTTAAAGTATTTATATTTATTATTTCTTCTCAAACTAATTTTCCTCACTTATAAATTAACATATGATATAATGATATACATAACTATTTTAAAAAGATCATATAACATATACTCTAATTAAAATACTTTTTTATTTTTTTAAATTAATCAACTAAGTTTTATATTAAATATTTGAGATAATATTATCATATATCTGGGTTTGGGCTACCAAAGCCTATTTTTCTAGTAATATTTTGCATATAAAACGATAAGCATCTAACGGCATAAAACGAAAGGCATCTAATAGGATCAGTCCCGACGCAGGCGCTTAGGTTGAGGGTACAATAGTACATCTGTATATAAGAATCAAGGAACAATTTTAAAAAAAACATATCAGGCTGAACTTATTCACGGTCTGAACGCACAAGTTTCAAATAGTGTAGCGTATTGTTAATGTTTTCCATCATGTAGCATTTGGATTGTTTATTTTATTTAGAAAAAACTGAAAATAAATTTCTCATTAAAAATTTATTTTGTAAATAGGACATAGAAATAGAATGATTGATTATACAAGAAAAAATTAGTTACACCAAAAAAAAAGTTACATAAAAAAAAGATAGTTTGTACAAAATATTATTAGATATAAGGAATTAGTTTGTACACAGAAAAAATAACTTGCACATAAAAGAATTTTATTTGCACAAAATAAAATTGTGTTGCACATTGCACAAAGGAAAATCATTATATACAAAGGAAGATAAATTGCACATAAAGAAAGTTAAGTTGCACATAATAGAAGTTAAGCTACACAGAATTTTTACATCCTGCTAATTAAATTTTTAATAAGAGATTTATCTCTAATTTTTCTTTTTATTTTTAATATTTTGATAAAAATGCCTGATTGCTTCCCTTGACAAATATGTACTTTTCAAAAACTATATTTTGAAAAAGATTGGCTGGCTGGCTATAGCTACAGTGTACAGATATCATTTTTCCCCCCAACAGTGTACGGCATTTCATAGGAGCTTTGTTAATGATAATGGCCTCTTTTTGTCCAATGGTCGTACGGTATGAAAATGACTTTAATTTTTCTTTTTCTATCTTTTTTCTTGAACTAGTAACTCATAATAATGCAACGAAAGTGTTTTTTTCTTTTGGGATTTTTCAGTATTCTGTACAGAAAAAACTGGTCGCTTGACACAGCATCATGATAACTACTTTTAATTGTTGAGCAAGCATGAAATTTCATAACTAGCATCATACAAATAGTTGGGTTTGGCAAAAGTAATCACTTTCACCAGCCTGATTAACCATAAAAATAACACATCCCAGAAGTTCATAACAGTACAAAAGTATCATTCAAAACAAACAAAAATAGTACAAAAGTAGACTGAAATAGATGTCACCCACCAAAAAGAGAAAAAGAAACGAAGACCGATGAAACACAAACAAAAGGAACCTAGTAAGTCTCACTTTCCACTACAATGTCTTGAGAAATTCCTTGCTTTTTTATGTCGTCTTTTTCGAGAAAAACACTTGTCAAAACATTCTTGCACTGCAGGGAAGCCTTCAGCAATTTAATACCCTAATGAAAGAAAAAACTATTTAGAGTCTACAAACATTATAAGGGGCACAAAAAAAGAAAGCTAGCATCAAAAAAGTAAGCAAGAATGTAAAAAGCAACTGAATAATAACTAAGAGTAAATAAGACACATATTATATCATCTTTGATCCAACGATATTCAAAAGAAAACCGATTAGAGAGTATTTAGATATCATCAAAAATATTTTTTAAAAGTATTTTTTTTATAAATTGAGACAAACTTCTTTACATATTTATTTTATATAGTGTAAAATTATTTTTAAAGTTATAGTTTGGTTTCCATCCAAACACTTCTTAAATATACATGTGATCAATATTTAAGAAAATATAACTTTACAATAAATTTTGACTTGATTTTTTTTTTTTGGCCAGAATTTTGACTTGATTCTCACTTGGGGAAAAGGTTATGTTATGCTTTTAGTATAATAACCGAACATCTTTGGAAAACACAGAAAATGAAAACAAAAGTTTCAGAGATGAAGTCCCTGCATATATTAATTATGTTACCTCTTCCATTCCCAACTCAACAACCCTTTCTTGTAAGGAAGAAATGTCGTTGACTTTGAACTTGGAGATCAAAGTGATGGTTGAAATGGTAGACATGGGACGAACTTCGAGATCATCCATCACAGTGTAAGTGACCACTCCTTTCACAAAGCCTTTCGCACTTGAATCTTTCACTTCTGTCGCCTTCGTATCATTACCTACTAATTGTACAGCATCCCTCATCACGCCCCATGAACAATGTGGACACTTCGTGTCCTTAACATAAGTCACCGCATAATTGCAACGGCTCCCACACATGTAGAGATTTGGAGTAGTTCCTGAGGAATTGGTATCATGACGATCATCATCATTTGCAGCAGGCAGAAGGTAGCCAGGATCTAATGGAGCACTTGGCTTCAGCAAAGTGTTCCTGTCTTGTTCTGGGTTGTTGAGATAAACGTCGCTCAGATTTTCTGCGCTTTCGTAGAGTTTGCCTAAGGAGCCAACCATGGCATTTTTGGTTAGCAGCCTGGTCACTGTAGCAAGGGGTAAGCGAAGCAAGCTGAATAGAAAGTCGATGAACTCTTTTGAAGCTTCGGCAAAGAGAACTCTTTCTTCTTTTGTGTCGATCAACAACTTCAAGCTCACTTTCGATGACGCCATCCTTCACTGTTTGTGCGCAGAAACAATTCAGTTTTGTGTGCTTAGTGCAACTACAAGGGAATTGAGGATGAGTGGGTGCATATATATGGTCATGTATTTTATCCTAGGATTAAAAGTCATTCTTGCTCCCGAAGTTTTCGTAAAAGAGCCGTGGCATCAGAAAAGTTTTTTAGAGCAATTTCGCCAATTGCAAAATTATAAGATTTAGCGATTTAAATGCTTTAGTTTTTTTTTTCTTAACGTAAAGTATTCAAATTTTAAAAAATTGTAAAAATCGGAAACTAAATATTTTTTATAAATAAAATATTAAAATGTCATATATTTTATGTAGAATTTAATAATAAAAAATTAAAAAAAAATTTGGACAAAGCCTCAAAATTAAAAAACAGTTAGAGGATAACAGGCAACAATTTTCAGAGAAGTGGTAGGAGAAAAGAACAGTGAAGGAAGAGATATGGAGACACTTCTCAAGGCTTTTTGATTAAGAAGAAAAGAACAGTGAAGGAAGAGATATGGAGACATTTCTCAAGGCTTTTTGATTAAGAAGAAAAGAACAGTGAAGGAAGAGATATGGACACGTTTCTCAAGACTTTTTGATTGAGGTGGGTGTTGCTTTTGATGGGTTTCGTTCATATGATGAGGCACTTTAATGCTTTGCTTCCTTGATGCCAAGAAAAGTTAGAACTTTGAAGAAAGAAAAATGGGAAGAGGAGAAACAGAGAGAAGAAAAAATCGGAGTCGCTTGGATAGAGAGAAGAAAAAATAAATAACTATTTAAATGGTTAAAATATTTTTATTAAAATATATCATATTTAAAAGGAAAAATGGCAAATAAAAACCCTTAAAAATATAAAATTGCAATTTCGGTACTTCAATTCACAAAATTGCTATTAGAGACTGGTCTTAAATTGCAATTATGAAATGAAGTTCAAATGACTCAAATGCCCTTTCTTTTCTCTTTCTTCCAGCACCCCATTTCTTTCTCTTTCCTTCTTCTCTTCCTCTCTCTCTTCATCCTTCTCTCCCTCTTCCTCTCTCTCTCTTCCTCTCTCTTATGATATCATAAACTTAAATTTCTGACTTCCTTTCTCTCTCTCTCTCCTCTTTTCCTTCTCTTTCCTTCTTCTACTCTCCTTCAATTTCATTCTTCTTCTCCAAAACCGTGACTTTCTTTCATGTTTTTTTCCAACTCATTGATTTGCAATGTGAAAAATGAAAACATGTTAACCGTGTAGCTTCTATATTTAATTTTCTGCAAAACACGCAATGCTAATATAGTACTCTTCATATACAAGCTCTCATTCTCCATAATCTCTCTTTATTCCACAATCTCATCTCCTGCTGATGTACTCAAACTAACAATTATTACCTCCTTCCATTGTAAAAAACTGGTTGTTGTCAAAGAATTCTGGAATTTATCATTTCAGAAGAGAAATGTAAATTTGTATGAAAACCTTATCAGAAGTGACAAGTTCACTATGCCAAATGACAAGCTAAGTATGGTAAATAACAAGTTCCTATAAGGTTTTCATACAATTTCAAATTTCTCTGTTAAAATGATTGAATTTTCTTATTAATTTATGAAGTGACAAGTTTACTATGGTAAATGACAAGTTGAATTTGACAAATGACAAGTTCTCATAAGGTTTTCATACAATTTCAAATTACTCTTAAAATGACTGAATTTCCACATTGATTTACGAAGTGACAAGTTTACTATGACAAATGACAGGTCGAATATGACAAATGACAAGTTCCCATAAGATTTTCATACAATTTTAATTTTTTCTATTAAAATGACTGAATTTCACATTGATATGAAGTGACAAGTTTACTTTGGCAAATGACAAGTTGACTTTGGCAAATAACAAGTTTCCATAAGGTTTTCATGCAATTTCAAATTTCTCTATCAAAATGACTGAATTTCCATATTGATTTACAAAGTGACAAGTTTACTATGACAAGTGACAATTTTACTATGACGAATGACAAGTTGAGTTTGGCAAATGACAAGTTCCTATAAGATTTTCACACCATTTCAAATTTCTCTGTTAAAATGAATGAATTTCCAATTGATTTACGAAGTGACAAGTTTATTATGACAAATGACAAGTTGACTTTGGTAAATGACAAATTCTCATAAGGTTTTCATATAATTTTAAATTTTCCTGTCAAAATGAATGAATTTTCACATTGATTTACGAAGTGACATGTTTACTATGACAAATAACAAGTTGAGTATGACAAATGATAAGTTCTCATAAGATTTTCATACAATTTCAAATTTCTTTGTTAAAATAACTGAATTTCCATATTGATTTACAAAGTAACAAGTTCACTATGGTAAATGCTAAGTCGAGCTTGGCAAATAATAAGTTCCCATAAGGTTTTCATATAATTTCAAATTTCTCTGTCAAAATGACTAAATTTTTACATTGATTTACGAAGTAACATGTTTACTATGATAAATGACAAGTTGAGTATGACAAATAATAAGTTCTCATAAGGTTTTCATACAATTTCAAGTTTCTTTGTTGAAATTAAAATTTATAGATTTCTGATAGCAACCATTTCTGATAAGCAATAAATGACAAGCTCAATAAGGTTAATGTCAAGCTCACTGAGTTGAACCCCTTGTGAAAGGAAACTAATTACGAGTTGCACCTCATGCAATCTTGAGTCTTACATTCCATCATAAAGTTGACTTCCCTTCCTCATTCACATGCAATGAATCATCCAAGCTTTCATTCTTTAAGGAGGAGTAGATTATGAATTTATCACCCATCAAATTGAAATGCATTTCCTGATCTAACCATAGTCCTCAAAGAATTTCTTGATACCTTGTTCTATTTGGAACAATTACCCTGTATGCAGGACCAAATCCAATGTGATCTAGGTATGTTTTCTGGGTATGTACACAAAACAAAATTCAAACTAAAAGACACATACACATTAAAATAGCCTTTGACTTTCTCCATGAAACTGATAAATTGACTAATGAATGGTAATCATGAATTTTCATTTCTTGATTTCCTCCATAACTACCTGACTTACAAAGACAATATCAAAGACAAAATAAAGGCAGAAGGAGGAATTCAAAATGAGCCTAAGCAAGGATAAGGCGTAAGTATCTTCAAGCTTTTGGTATAGTTTTCATAAATTATGGTAAGGTAATTATTAGATATGCAAAAGTCCTGTTTTAGACAGGAGAAAAACATAATGACTTGCTAATGTTCTGGATATATCCAAGGTCATAAAAGATGAATCAAATAATGTTCTAGATTTGGTACTTAGTTCAAGTAAGGGATGGAAATCATGTAATAGATGATTAAGAATAGAATATCACACTCTATAAGCATTACACATATCTTAAACAAGCATAAAACAATGCTCCAACATGCTTTGCTACAATGTTCCTTCCCTCTGCGAGACAAGGAATAATAATTTCAAACTAGACTTTCTCTTCAAAATCCAACAAACCATTGCAATATTTTTTTGTTACAAGATAGATAATAATACAAGCTGAAACTTTACCAAATGTTCTAAAGTACAGATCCTTCTTCCCTGTAGCATGGCCAATTCTAGCTTGCCATCTACCTTGTTGGTGAGCCTACAAGATTAAAAGATTTGATTTAATCATTTTTCCCAGTCAGCAACAAAGTTGAATTTCACCAATGTGATTTAGCTTCTTAATCTCAAGAGATGAAAAATTGAAATTGAAACCATGTAAAAATGCACATTCATGGCACTAACTAAAATAAAAAACAGTTTTCTACTCAGCAATAACAGTGAAGTCTACATGAAATGAAGCTAAGGCCAAACAACACCCTTTTACGAAAAAGAATAAATCAGTTTTTATAGAAACAGGTATGATACACACCAATGGAGAAAATTAAAAATTTTTAAGTCATGTCAAAGAAAAAGCAAGTGTTGGCATGCTCAGCAATGGTTAAAGTTGTGGCACACCACCTTACGTAAAGTCCTACAAAAGTTTATGAGCAATTTTGTTAATCTCACAAGTGAAATCAAGTCTAACAATGCTTGACAAATTCAAACCCAAAGGATCGTTAAATGAAATCAAACTGACTCAGAAATTCACTATATTTGATGCAAATCTATGTGAGAAGAGCTGAAGATAATAACAAACCATAAGGTAAATTTTTCTCGGTGATAAGGATAGAAGAGGTGAAAGTGAGGAAGGGGCAAAGGTTCGTGGCTATGAAAGGTGGAAATGGAGATAAGGTTTTGAGCTATGGCAGAAGAATTAGAACATAGCAGCGTCTTTCTCTCCCTCTCTCCCTCTAAATTCTGAAGTGAGAGAAGCGGTTTGGGTGAGGATTAGAGTGTAATGCTTTGATCTTGATTTAGCAGATTCAGCAGCAGCAAAGAGAAGGACGAAGAGAGAGAGAGAGAGCAAGAGAAGAAAGAAAGAGAAGGGGAGGACGAGACGGAAGGAAGAGAAGGGGAAGGGCATTTTTGACTTTTATCCTACATTTCATAATTCATATTTAGGACCCGGTCCCTCAGGGCAATTTTGTGAATTGAAGTAGTCAAATTGCAATTTTATATTTTTAAAGGTCTTTATTTACTATTTTTCCTATTTAAAATCAAATCAAATATTGTAATAAGAAAATTATACTAATATTAGTATCATCAAATAATTTAAAATTTAGTTATTTGGTTTATGCCTATTTTTATATTATTATATTTTAAAACCAAATTATTTAATAAAAATATTTTTATAAGATAAAAGATTAAAAGTGAATAACTTTTCAAATTTTGAAAAAATAATAAAAATAAATATGGAGAGAATGAAGTCAAGAACTTTCCAAATCTCTCCATATATTAAGAGAAAATTTAAAGAGACAATGAAGTATGAAGCCCACCCTATTATTTCTTTCACTTTTTCTTCCTCTTCCGTTTTCTCTTGTATCTAAGTGGCAAAAGACTTATTTTTATTCTTATTTTTCTGTCTTGTTTTCTTTCCTCTCTAGTTTTTTGTCCTCTTTAATTTTCTCTCAGTTCAAGTAAGGGGTAAATTTCTCTCCTCAGCCACGCTGATGCCACATCTCACTAGCATTGCATCTTGAAGTCAAATTTTGTCAGTAGGGATAATATTGCTAGAATTTTAAATTTTCAAAACCAATTTACATAAAAAAAATTTTATCGCTAACATTTTTAAGTGAAAAATTTGGGGATAAATTTGCAGGGTATCCCTTTTATCAAAAGCATGCTCTTTGGCTTTTTATTTTGAGCAAAATCATAAGCATGCTTTAAATTTCACTTCTCTTTGTCGGGTTAAAAAAAAAAATCCATTTCTGTTTATATAAACGAGAAATTACACTTTCATCTCTAGCAAACAAAGCTAATGTTCACTAAAAATACCAAAGTACAGCTAGGGGTTAAGTGACGCCTCTTTCATGAGCCAGAGTATGCATCAAATTAAACTGCTTTTTAATCAAAAGCATTCTTTAAATTCCACTTTTCTTTATTATATATATTTTCAATTAATTCTTTTCTAGTCACTTTTTTCATATATAAAACTGATTTTTTTATTTTTTTTAATTTAATTAGCAAACTAATGCACTCCGCAAGTCAGGTGCACCCAAGGCAACTTATGTGCCACTACACCACAGAGGGGTTGGCTCAAAACTGATGTTTCATTGGCTGTGCATTTCCTAAATTACCGGCCAATGTGAGTGGGTGTTAAAAAAGAATAACATTACTCTAATTTTAATACTTTCGGGCTCACGTCGTTTCCAAAAAAAATTTCTTATACCCATAGCTTTCATGTGAAAAACTTTAGAGACAAAAATGGACATTCTCCCTTTATCTTAAAATGAAAATGGAGAAAATAATGATATTAATTAAAATACGGGTTAAGGTGCATCTAATATTTTAAAATATTTTGTAGTACATTTAATATCCTAAAATATTTTTAAAATAGGTTTAACACCTTAAAGTATTTTTTTTGGTGCATCCTACACGATAAAATATTTTTTAGATATATCTAATACTTTAAAATATTATTTGGTACATCTAGCATCAAGGTAAAAGAAAAAATTATTTCAAGGACATAGACCTGCCTAAAAAATACTTTAAGGTGAAAAACGCATATGAAAAATATTTCAAAATATCAAATACACCACAGAATATTTTAAGACATTGAATGTTCCTGGATGCACTTAAAAAGATATGCCTTTAAAAGAACAATTTACCATGTGAATAGTTGATACCTCACCGATTGAATGCGCCATAACGTACATTGAAGAATTTGGTAATCAAAAGTCTCATTTGAGTGACCTTGGTACAAATCAATGAATCAATTCATGCGTCTATATTTTCATCCAAAGAATTGAATAATGTGAGCTTTAATTATATCCTATTCTCTTTTCGAATTCGATGCACTCAAATTTTAAGAAAACAAAAATTACCTGTCTATATTAACTTTTTGATGAATTAGACAAATAAATTTGGTTCAGCCCATCGGCATGCTCAAATCCCGAGACAATACAATGAATCAAATTCAAATATGCAATCACATACTAATTAATTACTACTCCGATCTTAAATATAAAATTCAGATAATATATAAGATCTATTTTATAATATAAATTATACTATAAAATAAGTTTTATATTTAGAACTGGAAAAGTACTTTGTTTCTTTAACGTCCATTTAACTCTTTATTATCCACTTTATATATTTTAAAAAAATTCACTCTATATATAGTAGTTTTACCCACACTCTCTTATATTACCTTAGTTCTTAATATAAAAGTTGATTGACTAATTTGAGTAGATTAAAAAAGTTTGTTTAATTAATATTTATAATAAATAAGTATTATCTTTTCAAAAATACCCTTACTAATAATATATATTAGCCAAAATTACAAACTAAAGAAACATTTAACATATATAACTATTACAAGAATTATTTTAATAAAAAAAATAAAAATAAGAGACAAAGTGGATTAAGGTTTTATATTTATGATTATATTGAAAGTCATTAAGCCCGTACATGCGTGTGTTTCTTTGTCTGTCTTTCCTTTTGAGAAATTTACTAATCTAGTAGAAAATAGGAAAAACTAATTTGAAGATCCTTATAAGTTCCTTATATTTTTTTCTTTTTATGGGGTCTTTTAATTTTATAATGTTAAACCTATTAGTCCCTTAGAGCTAAATCGGTTAACAGTGTTAAATTTTTTGTTCGTCATGTCTAAAACATTTTTGCCCTCTCTCTCCTTGCGCCATATCCGACCCATCTCTCCCCTCTCCTTTATTCATTCAACAAGTTTATCTTCTTACCCAACATTCTTCCTAGTTATAAATGGCTCATTGTTGCTTTTAACCTCTCCCTTACACCTTCCCTTCCCTTGGTTGTAATGTCACTGGGACCCTCTTTGGCCACCTCACAATCACTTGTCCATTGCCAACCAGCTTGAACCCCGTTTGGAGAATTATGATAACAAGAAAAGCATGAAAAAAGACAAACGTGTCGGGTTTGTGAGAAGAAAAGTGGTGAGTGATTCTTTTGAGCCAAAAAACAAGTACTGTTGCAAAATCATCCATGAAGACAAAAATAAAATACTACAAGTATCTGGGTTCCTCTATCCAAGCAAAATTAAATTTATAGCTAAAATTATGGAAGGGTTGAGAGCAACGGTGAGCCAATTATCAGTGAGGAGACGGTGAGTAAAGAGACAAAACTAAGAAAAGAATGAAGGAGAGAGGAGAGCTTGGTTAGATATGGTGGAAGGAGAGAAAAGGCAGAATGTTTCAGACTTGGGCTAACAAAAAATTTAACACTGTTAATAGATTTAACTTTAAGGGACTAATATATTTAATATTATAAAATTAAAGGACCCAATCAAATGAAAAAAAAGAAGAAGCAGAGGGACCTGATTCAAAATTGATGAAAACGGTAAGAATCTTCAAATTAGATTTCCCTAGAAAATATAAGCAAACTTATCCTTTAAACATAAACATTCCTACTTCCCTTTATTTTCTAGTTTACTTGAATTTCCCATGTTTTGACAAGAAAGGTGTGCCTCGGCAATATGTGAGGAAGTAGGGAATTTGATAACGCCTTGAAACATGCACATGGATGAGACTAATATCGTTCACTTAAGTTTTGGGCAGTAATGTAAACTGTTAATTTTTTTTTTTTAAAGAAAACTCTTTTATACTACTACATGTTTGATGGTACTTCTACGCCCACTAAAAAATATACTGTTTGATGCACTTTTCTGAAAATTTATGAAAATTTATGTATTTTTATGTATTTTTTTTTGAGCTAGAGGTAATTAGATACTGTTGTGGCTTTGTTGGGCCAATTTTAACATTGTGTCAATTTTTCCCTCTGATTTTGCAAATTCATAAGTGGTTTCGTAAGGAGTTTTTACACTTTAAAAACAAAATTGAGTGTATTACATGTCTTTATCCAAGGTTTTTGTTATTCTTACTTATATCCCAGTTGAAATGGGTTTGGGCTTTAATCAAGCTAAGAACGAATTACGTATGACCCATTAAAGTAAAATACAAGAGAAGAACGACTCTTCTTAATTATCATCACTTCACTATCTGAAGGACAGATCCAAAGCATCGTCTCCTTTGCTAAAATATTTATTTAGCCTTTGTGAAACAATATTTATACAAAATTTAACCCCTCATTTTATGTTTTAGCCCTCCCAACTACTTCAGCCCTGCATCCATCTTGCAAGAAAGTTCTTAGCTAAATGGTAAGGATTCAGTTTGGCGAAAGTGGTAAAATATTTGAGAAGATACTCATATTTATTGTCCGAAATTAAAACCATCAAATATAATTGCCTTCACTAAAAAAGATATCTATAGTTGGGGGGGAGCTATCAAATTCATTCTCTATCTTTTTTTTGGCCTTTTTCAAAAGTATTACCTCCTATCTTTAATGTAAGACTTGGTTAACTAATTTGAAAGGATTACAAAAATTATTAAATTACTTTAAAGTATTTATATTTATTGTTTCTCTTCCAACAAATTTTTCTTATTTATAAATTGACATATAATCTAATGATACATATAACTATTTTAAAAAGATTATATGATATATGCTATAATTAAATAATTTTAGTAATTTTTTAATTTATTCAAATTAGTCAACAACAATGTCTTTTTCAGAGATAGTAGTATCATATATCTACCAAAGACTATTTTTCTAGTATAATATCTTGCATATAAAAAGCATCTAATAGGGATCGCTCCTGCCTTCGGTAGCTTAGGGTGAGGTTACAGTACACACACACACACGTGTGTGTGTGTGTGTGTAAGAATCAAGGAATCAAGGAACCAACCATAAACATCTACTGAGATGAAAAAAAAAAGAAGCATAAACATAAATTGGGCAGCTTCAAAATCAGCGTCCCACTTCCCTACCCCACTAAATTAATTATCATTTGGTGACAAAAGAATTTTGCATGAGCAAATAACTTAATAGAAAATTCCAGATGGAGGTATCAATTCTTCTTCAGTGGTCCATCCATTATTACATAATTAAAATGATAAAATTATTGAATTAACTAATAAAAACCACATTCCTAACCTCTAAATTCAACAAAATAACGTCCTCTAAATAGTTGTTTACAATGTAATAACCACTAAGAAACTATTACAGCAGCACAATGTATATCAATATGAAACATCATATTAAAATGTCATGTACTTCCTTCAATCATACATACAAACACATAAGATACAAATGATCAAATTACATAGAATAAATAGCTGGTTAAAATTAAAGAAAAATAGTAAATATATAAAAATGTATTTTATTTCCTAAAAATACTTTTTTCTTATAAATATGACTTGGTTACTTCTAAAAACTGTATTTTGCACATGGGACGATCGAAAGGGAGAATATAAAATAATGACACTACTAATAATGCAATTAATGAGTAGTTATTAATGATTAATTACTACTCCTCCGGTCCTAAATATAAAACCCTTATATACACACTAGTATAAGGGTCTTATATTTAGGATCAAAGGAGTAGTATTAAGCTATAAAATTGTAGGTTACTAGAAAATAATAGAGAAAGAAAGGAGTACTAATTATTAAGAGGCAAACCGGTGGGCACTGATAAGGTCTTGTTGAAAAACCATCAAATTAAATTATATAATTTAAAGCCTTCATGCCAATGCCATAATAGCACGTGGTGGCGTTTGATGGCTAATCCAAGGACCACCCTCTGATATCAATTCAATTGGTAGCCGTCTGCTTCTTAATGTGTCTTGCGTGTTGTATTCCTTTCATCTTCATCGTTTAAACTTCACATGAATGGTTTTTATTTTTTTGGATAATTCTTTGTTGTATTTTTTTAACTGTAACTTGCACATCTACTGCTGGCAAAAAAAAAAAAAACTTGCACATCTACTATATCTCTACGATTAATAACACTGGTTAAAATTAGTTACGCTTTACCCGCTCTAACAATTATTTAATATTTAATACGCCATCTTTCGGCCTTTTTTTTTTAAAAATTCACAACGACAATTAAATGAGTCTGATCTAATCCATTTTACAAGATGTTTAAACATGTAATGCATTTTTTATTTTTATACTCTAATTAATTATATGTTTTTTTATCTGTTTTTTCTTCTCATTCTTTTTCACTCACTCTCCTCGTCAATGAGATGTTTTTGAAAAATAAATTATTATTTTTACATATTTGTTATCTTTAATTAATATTTCAATTTCAATGTTTAAAGAAATTCCTTGCTTCTTTATGCTGCCATATTCTTGATTAAAAAAAATATTATCAGAGCAAACAACAATTAAAAAAAAAGCATCAGATTAATTATGTAAACCAGATCAAAAGGAAACAAAGAATAATTAAGAGTATAAATATAGTTCTAGATTTCATTCTGGACATATTATTTAGAATTCAAGTAAACTTTTTTTTTTACCATCAATCATCACTGTCTTTAATCCAAGCATATTCTAAGGAAAACTTATTAAACATACATTCGATTGAATCAAAAGAAAATATAACTTCATATAAAAATTTCCACTTCATTCTCACTCCTACCAAACAACAGTATCAGGAAAAAGGTTCATCAATGCTCCAAGTATAATAACCTAAACTATAACATCTTCAGCGAAAAAACAGAGAAAAATGAAAGCAAAAGTATCAGAGAAGTCCCCGTGCGCGCGCGCGCGCGCATACGTAAATTGCCTCTTCCATCCCCAGCTGAGCTTGGAGATCAAAGTGATGGTTGAAATGGAAGACACGGGACGAACGTCGAGATCATCCATCGCTTTGTATGGGACCAATGTTTTCAAAACTCCTCTCTTACTCGAATCTATTAATGGTATAGCATAGCTCATGCGACCTCCCCATCTTGGACACGCCCTGTTCATAAACGGCTCTTACACATGTAAAGATGGCAAATTTAGGAGGTTTACAAGTTCAAAGGAATCTCCCTTCCAATAGGTTAGTTTTTTGAGATTGATCTCTCCTCTTAAACTTATGCTTATTATATTAGTGTTTTCCTTGAGAGTTAACTAATTGGAGAGGACTATTTGTGAAGGATTATCACCTGTAAGAAGACTGAGTGAAGTGTCATAGAAAAAAACCACTGGGATGTTGGCTCCTAAGGAGATGCTTTGTTAGGAATTCCACATTGAGAAATCTCATTAGTATTGTGGAGTTTATAATTTTAAGGATTCCTCCTTCTAATAAGTTAGTTTTTTAAAGTTGGGCTCTCCCCTTAAACTTATACTTATCACAGGTTTGGAGAAGGTTCCTGATGAGACTAGTGAAGCATTGGTCTTGTCTTACTTTGGATTGATCAGATAATCGTCATTGAGATTCTCCATGCTTTCGCGGAGTTTGCCTAAAGAGCCAACCATACCATTGTGCTAATGGGTAAGCGAAGCAGGTTGAATAGAAAGTCAATGAAGGCTTTTGAAGCATCGGCGAAGAGAACTCTTTCTGCTTTTGGGTAGCTTCAACCTCACCTTTGATGATGATGATGATAAATGAGTGTTAGAGTGAAAATCAAATCAACTTATATAAAAAATTTTGTCTTAATTTACGTAAAATTAATTTTTTAAAAATACATTTTAGAATATGTAAAAGAAATTTTATCTTAATTTGCATAAAGATTTTGTCTGTCACAAAGCAAATCAGTTTTTGTGTTGGTAGCAAATCAGTTTTTTCTGGGGAAAATGACATTGAGGTCCCATGGAGAACAAAATACATCAAATAGATCCCCTGAAATCTGATAATTTTTTTGAAGTCCCAAAGGGACTTAGATGTAATTTTCAGAATCTACTAATTACCGTTTTGCCCTGCCCCTGCCATCAGAAAAAAAAGACGGGAGAATGAACTTTGAGGATTTCCCGCGCAAGAAGCTTGAGGGAGAAGACATTGGGAAAGAGAGAAGGAGCCATTGATGATGAAAAATCTTCTCCATTACCATTATTGAACTCCAAAGTGCTTCCATGTGAATCTTCACAAATCTTGAGGTGTGAAACTTTCTTTTCTCTCCTCTCCTACCTTTCTTCACAGATTCTGGATTTGTTTGGGAATGAGAAATCAAAAAATTATTTTTGCCTTTGGTATTTCAAAGCTCTTGTTTGTTGTTTAGGATTCAGAAGTTAATGAATGGAAAAGCTATGTTTTTGGTTGGTGTGTGTTGTGATTTAAGTTGGGTGTGTAGAATAATAATGGGTGCTCTGTTCTTGGGTGGTTTTCCTCTATTCTGACGCTACTTTAGTGGCAAAGGAAGAAAAAGATGAAGGTTAGTGAGGGTAAAAACCCTTAGCACGAAATGGGATTGTGTTGTCAATCAGGTCGCGATTGTTGTTAATGTGTGCTGCTACACTTGTCAATATAGCTCCTTAAGTTGTCAATGACAGTTGTGTGCTTCTTGATGCAGGTTTAAGTTACTGATGGCGAGTACGTCTGGAAAACATCTATTTTGCTTGGTTCACATAGGGGGAAAGTTTATAAATGATGGAGAAGATAATATGAGATATGTGGGAGGTAGTGTAAGAACAACCAATGTAAAGGAGGGCACAAGTTATGAAGAATTGAAGGAAATTATATCATCAATTGCTGAAAAGAAAGCAACTCATTTCTTCTGAAATTCTCAGTTGTGTTTGATAAAAAAACTTTTGTGGAGTTGGTAGATGATGATGGGGTGGAACATTTGATAAAGTTCAATGAAGAAAGTGGTCATGTGTATGTCGAAGAAAATGAAAATGAGGACCACATAGAAGCAACAAGGGATAATACAATGGAGGAGCAAGATGTGTAAGTATAGTTTAACAAAACTGTTATTGTGATTTCTTAGTATGTCAGTTGTTACTGTATTGCTACCAACTTGTCAATGCATGCACCCTGACTTGTCATTTTTTGCAGGATTGATCAATCATTTGGAGGTGTCAATGAATTGTCTATGTCTCCACCTACCTTATTTGATGTGATTGGAGAGCCGCAATCAATTCCTTGTGCTGTTGAAATGATCCCAACACCTACACCACAAATGAATTCCACAAAATGGAAGGATTTGATTATTGGAGAAGGACAAATATTTCCAAATGCCACTACTCTCCGAAAAACATTATACAAGTACAGCTTATGCCAGAAGTTTTCGTACCTTTTCATTAAGAATAATCAGCAAAAGATCATTGTGAAGTGCAAGGTTGATGGTTGTCCATGGTATATGGGTGCATATTCAATGGGGGCACATCAAGATACTGAGTTTTTAACTATCAAACGTACAAAAGTGAACACATTCATCATGCACAGGACAACTTAATTGTACCTCACTCAGGAAGGTCAAATTTAGCTGCTTCAATTGTGATTGATGACTTGAGGTGCAATGTTGACAAGAGTCCTAATGAAATCAGAAAGGACTTGTATAAAGAATATGGAGTGCAATTGAACTATACTCAAGCATATAGGGTTAGGAAGAGAGCACTAATGGAATTACATGGTCGAGTAGAAGATTCTTATAAGGTAATCCCTTGGATGTGTGAGAGACTCATGGAAACTGATCCTGACACAGTTGCAAGATGGGAAGGCTCAGATAGCAACCGATTTGAGAGGCTATTCATTGCATATGGATGCTCAATTAAAGGCTTTGTGGAAGGTTGCAGACCAATTATTTATATAGATGGATGTCATTTGAGTGGTCCTTACAAAGGAACTTTATTATCAGCTTGTGCATTTGATGCAGACAATGAGTTGTTTCCTTTAGCATATGGTATTGTTAGCGAGGAAACAAATGATGAATGGACTTGGTATCTACAGAATCTGAAAGAGATAACCAGATCAGCACAAGTGACAATTGTCTCAGATCGGAGTAATGCTATTATCGGTGCTGTCAAGACAGTATTTGATGGTGATAGACATGCTTTTTGCTATCGACATGTGAAAGAAAATTATAGTGCGCAGTATGTGAAAATCAATAGAGGTGTGAGACGGACCTCAGAAAATAACAAGGAGAATGCACTTAATTTACTTGATGGAATTGCATATGCAAGGCATGATAATGAGTTTAATGTTGCAATGGGAAATTTAAGATTGTTTTGTCCTCAATTGGCACAATGGGTTGAATCTCATGGGGATGTGGATAGATGGGCGCAAAGTAAATTTCCTTTTAAGAGATGGGATAACATCACCAATAATCTTGCTGAGTCTTTTAATGCATGGATGTTGAAAGAAAGGAAGCACGCCTTGTCGGTTTTGATACAAGAGCATCAAGAGAAGTTGGCCAAGAAGATGGTTGCTAGCAAAATGGGGATGAAAAGCTGGAAAAATGGTGTAGGAACCAATATTGAATCAAAGTTGTCGGAACAAATAGCAAGAGGTGCGTATATGGAGGCAACATATTATGGTGATGACCATATTTCGGTGCAGACAATACGTGAGGGACGCATCATCTATGTTGCTGTTGATCTGATTTCTCACAGATGCACATGTTTGGCATGGCAAATGAGTGGAATACCTTGTCCACATGCTTGTGCAGCAATCAAACTAGTTCACCGTAGTGTGTATGATTATGTAGATGATTGTTACAAATTGTCCACACAGGAGAAAATATATGCAAATAGCATGAGGCCAATTGCAACACATGATTGCCCACAGCCTGATACACCTACTGTGAGTCATATGCTGACCCAAACATTCTTGCATCCACCGATAACCAAAAGGCCTCCAGGAAGGCCAAGGATTAATAGGATAGAATCTCAGTTCCAAAATAAGAAGGTTTATCATTGTGGAAGATGCAAAGAGCCTGGACACACTGCCAAGACATGCAAGAACCCAAATCCCAGCTGAGAACATATTGAAGTCAGCTATTTTTTGTATATGGATGTGAAGGAATATTTTGTAAATGGGTGTGAAGGAAATTTTTTGTAAATGGATACACACCACTGGTTAGTTTCATTATTACATGCAACCCCTATGTTTTTTTTTGGATGGGTTGTGAAATAGGTGTAGTTTCATGTATATGAAGGTGTAAATGAAAGTTGGCTATGAATTGGCATATTACATTGTACTGTCATTTTAGTTGTCATACCTGCACCCTGAGTTGTCACTAGACCTGTAATGACTTGTCAATCATTGCACTACGACTTGTCAATGAATTTGCTGATGTAAGTTGTCAACAACATGAATTCAAGTAACATAACCTTTTTTACCATGAAATGATATTTACAATCACTCTGTCATATTATATTTTGGTTGTATGGTCATATATAATCATTATTAATGAAGTGTCAAAAACTTACCTCTCCCTTGTCCCCTGTCAGTGGTGGCTCTGTGACTTGTCAATGACAACACTATGACATGTAATGGAGCACTGTTGCTTGTCAATGACAACACTGTCCCTTGTCAATGGTTTATTTGGTGACTTGTCAATGAAGCTCTGTGACTTGTCAATACAGCACTGTGACTTGTTAATGGCTTCACTGTCCCTTGTCAATGGTCGCTGTCAGGGAGCACTGTGACTTGTCAATACAGCACTGTGACTTGTTAATGGCAACACTGTCCCTTGTCAATGGAGCTCTGTGACTTGTCAATACAGCACTGTGACTTGTTAATGGCTTCACTGTCCCTTGTCAATGGTGCACTATGACTTGTCAATGGGGCACTGTGACTTGTTTGTGAGAACACTGTCCCTTGTCAATGGTCGCTGTCAAGAGAGCATTGTGACTTGTCAATAGCATTGTGACTTGTTAATGGCAACACTGTCTTGTCAATGGTTGCACTATGACTTGTCAATGGGGCACTGTGACTTGTCAATGGAGCACTGTGACTTGTTTGTGTGAACACTGTCCCTTGTCAATGGTCGCTGTCAAGAGAGCATTGTGACTTGTCAATGGAGTACCGTGACTTGTCAATGGTTGCACTATGACTTGTCAATAGGGCACCATGACTTGTCAATGGGGCACTGTGACTTGTCAATGGAGCACTGTGACTTGTTTGTGAGAACACTGTCCCTTGTCAATGGTCGCTGTCAAGAGAGCATTGTGACTTGTCAATGGAGTACCGTGACTTGTCAATGGTTGCACTATGACTTGTCAATGGGGCACTGTGACTTGTCAATGGGGCACTGTGACTTGTCAATGGAGCACTGTGACTTGTTATGAAATTCTCATATCACTTGTCATTAACTCCTGTTATATTAGTTGTTATTTTGGATAACTGACGTTGTTAATTTAATAACCAACCATAATATCTCTGCACATATAAAATAGAAATATAATTAAAAATGTAATAAAACCCTAACAAATTAGTATTACAATGTGATGACAAAGGTAATAATATTATAAACATAACCTGATCAGTTTGTTACAAAATGACCTATTTGCTAATCATCTTAACAACACATATCATGGGCTAAGAGAACAAAAAATTCATAGACTACTCTATCTCCTCTTCTTGGTCTTGTTGTAGTCCGATAGCATCGACATCACTTCACTCCCATGTTCATTACTTGGATGGGTTACCAACCACCACAAACAGCCAACCTTCAACTCTTGTAGCTCATCATTAGAGTATCGTGGCATTGTATATCCTGCATCATCCCGAACGGTGCCATCCCACTCTTGTAGCCAAGAGATAACATGAACTCCACATGAATCACTACCAAGCAAATTGAATATGTTAGCACCTTGCAATTGTTATTGTGAACAAAAACAACATAACACAATCGAACAGAACATCTACACTTACGTATCATTCTGCACATAGACTTTAGCCCATTTCACTTCGTTGTCAATTTTGTCCTCATTGACAAACAATTCTGGCTTAACAGCACGTAGCATCGAATGGAAACAGTTCATCTGGAAAAAAAACACACACGCACATAATGAACATCCAGTGACAAGGGACAGAACATCCAGTGACAACTAACAGAGCATGTAGTGACAAGGGACAGAGCATCCAGTGACAACTAACAAAGCATCTAGTGACAACTACCAGAGCATGCAATGACAACTACCACAGCATCTAGTGACAACTAACAGAGCATCCCGTGACAACTAGCACAGCATCCAATGACAACTACACAGCATGTAGTGACAAGGGACAGAGCATCCAGTGACAACTAGCATAGCATCCAGTGACAACTAACAGAGCATCTGGTGACAACTAACAGGGCATCCAGTGGCAACTAATATATCATCCAGTGACAAGTAACAGATCATTCAGTGACAACTAACAACTAATATATCATCCAGTGACAAGTAACAAATCATCCAGTGACAACGAGCACAACATCCAGTGACAACTACCAGAGCATGCAATGACAACTAGCACAGCATCCAGTGACAACTACCACAGCATGTAGTGACAAGGGACAGAGCATCCAGTGACAACTAGCATGGCATCCAGTGACAAGTAACAGATCATCCGGTGACAACTAGTACAGCATCCAGTGACAACTACCAGAGCATGTAATGACAACTATGCAGACTGCTACTAACAATTATAATAGTCATTGACAAGTATAAAAGCTGTAAATAACTACTCACAGTTTGTGTTGCCATGAACTGTTTGGGGTCGAACTGCCTTTTATTTGTCCTCTTTTTCTTCTTCTTTGCGTCATGTTGTTGCTCACCCCCTTCTTCTTTGCTTCTTCTTCCTCGGCTTGTAATCTCATGAATGTGATGCTATCAACCAACGAGTCAAGGGCGTGGAAGGTCATGGTCTTTGTCTCAAAAACATAACAAAACCAATGATCTTCAAATAGAGTAGGACCAAAAATGAAATCGCAATCCCCGATATTGTATCCAATATATTCAGGTAATATTTCTCTTTCATGGTCCTCCCATTTCCACCTTAAAGGATTCGCCACCATTTTCTGCATGAAATCTGCAGAAAATATATGGCGGTTGACTCGCCCATCTTTTTCCTTTTGATCTCCAACGAATGTCTTCGCCACCATAGTCATAAACTGAAATTGCAAATACAAACAAATTACAACTCCTTAGCATGCAATAACTCATTCTGATATTAACTATGTACGTGTGACTCACCCTGTCGTTTATCCATCTTCTACGTTGGAGACATTGCAACTCACCACGGGTTAGGAAGTATCCATACATCGATACAAAGTATCTAACACAAATGAAACAATTATGAAGTTAGTAAATTCAGTAAATTCTGTAACATAATACAAAATTGGTCACCAAAACATAATACTTACTGCTCTTGCTCCTCTTGGTTACACCTTGCTGTACACATGTCAAATAAAGCTTGCCTGTCATCAATTGTTCTCTTTTTCCCAGCCTTGCTTTTAAATTCCAGAAATGGAGACCTAAGAGCTTTCCCCTTACTTATCACCCTTGTAGATTTCCTCACATGTTCGCTCCCTTCCCCTTGGGTGGCCTCATCCACTTCTTTGTCCTCTTCATCTTCTTCTTCTCTTTTATTTTCTTCTTCATCTTCTTTGTCCTCATTTCCCTTCTCTTTTTCCTCTTCATCCTCTTCTTTTTCCTTGTCATGTGATTCTTGTCCACCCATCTCCTTTTCTGATTGAGCTTCTTGCTCTTCTTCTTCATTTCTATCATCTTGTGATTCAGATTCTTCTTCTTCATTTCTGTCATCTTCTTCCTCATCCTCTGAATCACTTCCTTTCTCAACTTTTTCCTCTTCTGCTTCAGATTCTTCTTCCTCATCTTTGTCCTCTTCACTTACATTGCCACTACCCTCCATTAGTCTTGACTGAAGGGCCATCATTTCCTCCCCCAGCATAGACACTAATCGAGTATATGTCTTTTTGATCTCCTATACAAATAAAATTCAGAACAGTAAGCAACAGTAGAAAAACAAAAACAAAAAATTAATCATTAAGCCTACAAGTCCACATACCGGGTGAGTTAAATTTTCAGGATCAAATTTGGTGGATTGCTTTGCCGGATGCAAGAGTCCTCGATTGCTTTCCTTCTCCTCCTTAACTCTTTGCTGCACTTTCTTTTCATCCCAATATGCAACAGCATGCTTTACATGTGCAGCTTTTGTTTCTCCCAGTGGAAAATTTTGTAGACAATATAACTGTATGTGACATGAATGATAAGTTAACAGCAACCATTGACAACATTCAGACCATCAAATGACAACAGAAATATACAAATTATTATAGCACTTACCATTAGGAAGTATAGACAACCTGGCACATTCTTCTTCTTCTCAGTCAACTTGCCTTTTTCCAATTGTTTCTTGTACACTCCAATTCCCTTATATAGTTCATGCAACACATAAGAGGACCAATCAAACTTATCCAATCTATCCTTTGTTGATAGTATTACCTTCAACAAATAATCACCGACACAAATACTTGCATTAGGACATAACAATGTTCCCAATGCATACATGACAAACAGCACCTCAAAATTCTCATCTTGGTTCTCCTCAGTCAACAATGATGCTATCTTCTTGTATGGAATATTGCCATACACAATCCTCCACTGCTTGAACACTTCATCTTCATTATTCACAACTACTTTAATCTCTTCTCCGTCAAATGGTAGCCCCAGAAATTCATGCACATCTTTTGCCCTCATTTTCCTTCTCTTCCCTCTTATGGAAATGTTTTTTGATGCAAGATCAAATGCAGACATAAACTCTCCACACAATTCTCTTTGAATTGTGTGGCAACAGACTTCAACCAACTTGTCAAACCCTATTTTTTTCAGCCTATTCATCAGTTCCTTCCTTTCTTTGATGTGCTTGCAAACTTGCATGAATTGTTTTGGTGCACATCTTGTATAGAAAGGAACAATATACTTCTTGGACTTGGTGGGAGGTCTTTGTGCCTTAGCCCTTTCACAATATTCCTCTCTTTGTTGTTCTGATAATTTATCCCATGCCTTTCTCACTTGTGCATTCCCTGCTTCAAGTGATTTGTACTTCTTTGAGCTTTTCTTGTAGAATTCCTCCGTAAACAAGGCATAACCGGAGAAATTACTGCTTCTTTGTGCATCCTTCCCCATCTTATCCTGCAAAACAAGACCAGTGCATTGAACTTCAATTCTTTTTAAATTCCTAGTAAACTTTTGCAGAGATGCGGAGCTTCATAGATATCAAAAAGAAAATTGATTCAAAAGCAGTACGATAAATATACAAACTAATCCATTCAGACCACAGCATTCATTTACTATGACATTTATAATCAATATATAGACTTTCTAGCAATTCTGCTCAAATCCTGAACCCCAACTCTTTTAGACCACAGCAAACTTCTCAAACTAGTTCCAGAAAGATATACCAAAAGAGGGGTTTTTCCAGGTTTCTTAGTATGTCAACAAATGAAAGGCTTAATTAGTGATAAAAAGATTCAATTTTTCACCAATAAATGAAAGGCTGCATCATGCATAATTCAGACGCAATCATCAATATGATAATAGAAATCCCAAAAAGGAAAGTAGTAACAATTACAGACCAAACAATCTTGACAAATACTTTGAACTCCAAACAAGGCACATCAATTATTCAGCCTCAAATCTGATTCTTCCATATTATCATATTCTAGTTATTTACCATTTACGCATTTCATAGCTCATCTCATCATGTATCATTCTTCTTACAAGCCTTCTTGGAAGTGCTTTTAGAAGGCTAATGCCTCATCATGTATCATTGTTTTAAACATGCTCCAATACGCATACCATCTTATGGTCAAGAGGGGAAAAAAAACATTGGCCAAGCATAATCAAAAGCATCCCGCCGCATTTGATGCAAATATTCAGCAATGATCAAACACAACAACAAACTGCCAAGACATGCTTTTCTGATTCATACGCTTTTACCTTCTTCAGTGTCGACAATGCCTCTGTCTGCGAAAACAAATTGTGAGAATAGAAGCTTTGCTTCAGACGCCGATCAACGGAGCTACCAGGACGACTCCTCTTCGCTTGAAACGCAAATGACCGCAGCCACAACGACGACCTTCACTTTGCTTTTGATGTCGATCAACGGAGCCACCACAACGAGCTCGACTTTGCTTCAAATGCAGATGAACAGAGCCACAACGACGACCTCCACTTCGCTTCAAACGCCGATCAATAGAGCCACTAGGACGAGCTCCACTTCGCTTCAAACACTAGGACGACCTCCACTTTGCTTCAAACACTGATGAACGGAGACGCCAACACTTCGCTCCGCTTTACTTCACTTCGCTCCACCAAAACAGAGCCACCGTGACAGGCTTTCAAGGACTTCAGTCACGATTTTCGGTGGGTTGTGAGTAGATTTGAAGAAGCACGGTGGGTTGTAGCCAGATTCTCAGCACGAACGATTTCGAACAGGATGAAGGCGCCAGACGGTTTCTTCGGTCGAACAACAAACAGGGTTTCAAATTTTCAATCTCAGCAATTTCGAATGGGAAATCATAGTAAGGGCAAATAAGTCATTTGAAGATTCTGAAAATTGCATCTGAGTCCCTTTGGGACTTCAAAAAAATTATCAGATTTCAGGGGACCTATTTGATGTATTTTGTTCTCCATGGGACCTCAATGTCATTTTCCCTTTTTTCTGTGCTGTGTAATACAGAGGCAGTCCAAAGAGGATGATAAGTGTGTGCATGTATAGTCAAGAGATTTTAACTTAAAGAAAATGTAGAAAATAGTGATTAAAAATAGATTATTGTAGATTTGGATTTTGAATTCGATTGGAAATAGAGACAGAGTTGCAGTCGTGAGGCCTGAGCGCAGTGAGATAGGTAAATGATGAAGCCAGATAATTTCAACTAATCAGTTGAATTGTTGAAGGCAGTTTCCTGGCATAGCCCATAAGTATCGGTTGATATGAAACATTAAAAATAAGGGATATGTTTTGATATGGGAATTGAGAAAATAATATTTAGTATGAGAGATTGCTTATTACATGGGATTATATAAACCCATATATATGGGATTAAAGAATACCATAAGTAGAAATGGATTATATAATTTTTATTATTCATTTTCAATGTTTTATATCAAACAGGACCATAGAGATATGGGAATAATGGCATTGGACGGCAAGACAAGAAAATCAATTTATACATAAATTAAAATAGTTATAATAAGTCCAAATTTTGGAAAAATGAAAAACATATACACAAACACATCCGTGTGTGTGTGGACGGATTTCCTTTTCCCTTTTCTTTTGCCATATATATATATATATATATATATATATATATATATTGTATTCTGTATTAACTTCGGATGGAAAATCTGGAAGTTTGAAACTTTATGGGAGCAATTGTATCGATGATCAAATACCGTAGAGTATGTATTAGTCTGCTTCATATCATAAAGAGAAAATGAGACAGCAATAGTTTAATCTAGACGCTTAAGATTTCAAGATCCAAGGGATTTCAATATCTGCTGGTCAAAAAAAAGAAGAAGAAGGGAATTTCAAGATCCAAGGAAATAACTAGTGCCTGATTGGGTATTTTGTAAATGTAGGTAAATAACTAAAATGCTCTTGTATGAAAAAGTTTATTAACAAGTTGTAAATCAACAATGATAAGTGTTAAACAATAAATGAAAAGAAATGTACCGGCAATGACAAACTATGTATTAAGAAATTTTGAACTAGTAAGGACAAGCGTTAAACAGTCAATGATGAGAAATATACGGGCAATGACAAGTTTGATAATTTTCTTAAAATTTGATATAAGGACAATTTAATCATTTAACTATATTTGCAAAATATCATACTCTTCTAATCCTATTTATAATGCAAAGAGAGAAGATATTTTTTGGTCCTATTTATAGGATGCTAAGAGAAATTTTTTGTATGTATGTAAAATTTTACTTTTCATTAATTACTATGCTGACTCTATTTACATGAGGTATAATGTATATTAAATAGGGATAAAGTTAAAAAGTTGTTGAATTTTAAATGAGAGTGAATGACATTTAAAGTTTTCCTTTGTCTGTATAAAATTATTAAAAGTGACTTATAAATAGAATCAGAGGAGTATCAAATACTACTTCCTCCTATGAGATTTTGAACTGTTAAGTGCCTGATTTAAAATATTGTAAGTTTTTGTTTTCTAACGTGTCATTTTCCCTATTACAAACCTGACTAAAAAAAAGGTTGATACTATAAATTTACTATTTTGCTGGGGTAAAAGTCTTTACTTTGGCATTTTTATCAAAATACTATAAACAGTAAAATAAATTATCTAAATGCTACATGATTAAAAAAAATATTTGGCCATATATTACATTTTTTGAAACCTGTTCAGCATGTGAATGAGTTATAGTATGACATCTTTTTCTTTTTTCTTTTTTTATGAAATGAAATAATGACGAGTTTCACCTTCCTCCTTTTTCTTTTTCGGTAAAAACAACACCCTATTTCATCAATTTCCTGCCACCCTCTCCCCCTTTTAAAATTTGGAAAAAAATTACAATCAAAGACCCTATTACCATGAAACTCCTCCCCTCTTCCTTTTACCTTCTAACCCTAGATATTAGACTTATTTTACGATATTCTATTATAAAATAAGTTTTACATCTCCTACACAGAAAGGATATGAGTATATTTTGTAGACAAAGTATTTTTTATTCTGATACTTAAATTTAGCAAAAAAATATATAAATAGATTATATAAATATAAATTGTTTATAAATCATATATAATATATCCAAAATCTACACCTATTTAATTATAAGATATATACTTATCAATTTTTATCTTTATCATAATTACTCAATAAATCAAAATTAAGGATATTATTGAGAAAACAACTCAATCTCTTTGTAGATTTTATCAAATAGCTTGTAAATAAAAATAAAATTTATTTTTATATTGAGAACCAGGTGCTTCTTGTGTCACACATAATACAAGAAAAATTCAGTGACTGTTTATTAAATTATTTGAAAAAAATTTGTGTACTTAGTTTTTAATATTTTTATTTAGAAGAAGCTATTTCATAAAATCTACTAAGACATTAAGTTTTTTCCTCAAAAATATCATTGATTTTAATATTATTGAGTAATTATGATAAAGATGGAAATTGGTAAGTGTATACTTATAATTAAATGGGTGTAGATTTTAGATATATTTTGTATGATTTATAAATATTTTATATTTATATAATTTATTTATATATTTTTACTGAATTTAAGTATTAGAATATAAAGTACTTTTGTTACAAAATATACTCATATTCTTTTTATCTAAACGATATAAAATATTCCTTTGATACTAAATATAAGATTTCTTTTATAATATTATATTACAAAATAAGTCGAAAGGAAGAGGGGAGGAGTTTTGTTGTAATGGGGTCTTGATTGTAATTTGCCCCAAAATTTAAAAGGGCCAGAGGAAATTGATGAAGTGGGTCTTTAGGTGTTGTTTTTATCAAAAGTGAACAACAGAGCAGTGGAAATCAAACGAGTTTTCATCTTAAGTATTTGAGACTTTGAGCAGTTTATTTTACTGTTTATAGTATTTTGATAAAAGTGCCTCTTTGCTTCCCTTGATAAATATATACGGTTTTAAAACTATACTTTTAATTCAAATCTTTTCCCCCGACAGTGTACAACTATTCCCAGGAGCTTTATTAATGATCATGGGCCCTTTTTCTCCAATGTTTATGCCCCATGAAAATGACGCCAATTTTTCTTTTCCTATCTTTTTTCCTCGCAAAAATGTAATGGAAGTGTTTTTTTCTTTTGCAATCTTTCAATATTCTTTACGGTAAAAACAAGTCGCTTGACACAGTATCATGATTTAGAACTACTTTTCATTGTTAAGCAAGCATGAAATTATACATATAGTTGGGTTTGGCAACAGTAATTAATTTCACCAACCTGATTAACCATAAAAATAACACACATCAGAAGTTCATAACAGTACAAAAGTATCCAGCAAAACAAACAAAAACAGTACAAAAGTAGACAGAAACAGATGTCACCCACTAAAAGAGAAAGGCAAAAGAAAAAGAAACAAAGACTGATGAAACACAGAAGGAAAAGGAAGCCAACAAGTCTCACGTTCCGTTTACTCCGTCTTGAGAAATTTCCTGCTTCTTTATGTTGTCTTTCTCGAGAAAAACACTGGTCAAAACATTCTTGCACTGCAAAGAAGCCTTCAACAATTTAACGCCCTATCAAATGCAGGAAAAACTATTAGAGCATACAAACATAATAAGGGACAAAAAAAAAGCCAACATCAAAAAAGGAAGCAAGAATATCAAAACCAACTGAATAATAATTAAGAGTAAATAAAACATGTATTATATCATCTTTAATCCAACTGTATTCAAAGGAAAACTGGTCAAACATACATGCGATCGATATTTATAAAAAATATAACTGTACAAAACATTTCGACTTGATTCTCACAGAGGCAAAAGGTTATGTTATGCTTTTAGTATACTAACCTAAACTATAACATCTTTAGAAAACACAGAAAATGAAAACAAAAGTCTCAGAAATGAAGTCCCTGCATATATTAATTATGTTACCTCTTCCATTCCCAGCTCAACAACCCTTTCTTGTAAGGAAGAAATGTCCTTGACTTTGAACTTGGAGATCAGAGTGATGGTTGAAATGGTAGACATGGGACGAACTTCGAGATCATCCATCACAGTGTAAGTGACCACTCCTTTCACAAAGCCTTTCGCACTTGAATCTTCCGCCGCCTTTTTATCATTACCGACTAATTGTGCGGCATTGCTCATGGAACATCCACATCTTGGGCACGCTCTGTCCTTAACATAAGTCACATTATAATTGCAACGGCTCCCACACATGTAGAGTTTTGGAGTTCCTGAGGAATTGGTATCATGACGATCATCATCATTTTCAGCAGGAAGAAGGTAGCCAGAAACTAATGGAGCACTTGGCTTCAGCAAAGCGTTCCTGTCTTGTTCAGGATTGTTGAGATAAACGTCGTCCAGATTCTCTGCGCTTTCGTAGAGTTTGCCTAAGCAGCCAACCATGGCATTTTTAGTTAGGAGCCTGGTCACTGTGCCGACGGGTAAGCGAAGCAAGTTGAATAGAAAGTCGATGAACTCTTTTGAAGCTTCCGCAAAGAGAACTCTGTCTTCTTTTGTGTCGATCAACAACTTCAAGCTCACTTTCGACGACGTCATTTTTCACTGTTTGTGCGGAGAAGCAGATCAGTTTTGTGCGCTTAGTACCGCCCCAAGAGAATTGAGGATGAGCGGGGGCATATATGTAGTCACGTATTTAATTATTTTTATCTCAAAAGCTTTTTTTTTAAAAAAAAAAAGAACAAAAAAACAATGTCACCTTAAAAGTTGCAAAATTGTAGGATGAAAACCCAAGGTTGACTGTTAAATAAAAAAACTTGACTTCAAAATGAAATGCTGGCAACGATGTGGCATCTGCGTGGCTGATCGGAGAGAAATTTAAAGTGCCACATCACATGAAAGCAATAAAAAACGACGCCTACTTTATAAAAAGGCCTCGACTTAAATCTCATAACCACGTTAACATCACCCTTCAAGCAAGAGGGTATCCAAGACGAAACAGAGTATGGAATGGAAGAAGAGGCCACGACGCTTCAAGCCCACCTTCATCGCCTCCCTCCTCTCCACCCTCTGCCAAATTCGTTCTCAAGCCGTCCCCGGCTCCGTCCTCACCACCACCACTCACGGTTGATTCTTCTTCAACAGATTCCATCTCGCCTGGTGGGCCCTATATTCTGATGAGGAGCGATCAAGGAGTCCTGTTGTAGAAGAGGGAGGGAGGACCGATATTCACACGTGGCTTTTGAGGTGCTGATGATGATGAGGTGGCCGACTCTTGAGTGCCACATCATTTGGCACCTTTGCATTTCGAAGTCAAACTTTTTCATTTAGGTTCCATCCGGTGATCGCGGCGAGGTTGCAGCAATTTTGCAACTTTCGGGGCGCCATTGCTCATTAAAAAATTCCATCCCTTTATATAAATGAGATATTTCAATTTCACCCCGGCAAACAAAGCTAAAGATATCCAGGTAAAAAAAAAAGTGAATATAATCATCAGTCCTTATGTTTATCTTTAATTTTAATCTTTCAAATTTTAAATTATAGATTTTGGTCCCTCAAAAGACAAAATAATTCAAATTTTTATTAGATTATAGAGACTAATATTTTAAATAAAAAAATTTAAGATGACCAAAACTTATAATTTAAACTTTTAAAAATTAAAATCAAAATTAAAAAAAATTTGAAAGATGGAAGTCTGTGTTAACCTTGAACAGCCAGCTAAAGATAAAGATATGGGCTTTGAGCCTTGTTTACCAAAATACAGCTAAAGGTTAAATGACGCTGCTTTCACGGAGCACAATGCGCGTGATATTGAAGTACTCTACTTTTTAATCAAAAGCATTCTTTAAATTCCACTTTTTGGTATTTTATTTTTTTCTTTTCTTTTTTACTCGGTTCTTTCATATATAAAACTGATTCTTTTTTTCTTTTTTAATTAGCAAACTGATGCTTGCAAGGCGGATGAAAGCCGCAACCAGTTAGACCACAGTGGTGTTGGCTCAAAACTGTTGTTCTGTTAGTTATTTATTTAATTTCCTAAGCTTTATAATGCACCATTTTTGTTGTATAGTTTTCTTCATTAAGACAAATTTAGTACCTTAAAAGTATTTTTGTTTTGTTATAATGTTATATGTACCAAAAAATATTTTAAGGGGCTAAACGTTTCTACGAAATATTTTAGAATATTGAATATATCAAAAAAATACTTTAAGGTGTTAGATGCATTTAAAAAAAAAACTTTAGCCACAAAGATATTTTAGGATGCTAGATGCATCTTAGAAAATATCTCAAAATACTGGATGCATTTAACCTTTTTATATAATTAATTTTTTTATAAAAGAAAAAACATAGGGATAAAGTCTATTTTTTCCTCGAAAGTTTTTGCATAAAAGCCATGGGTGTTCAAAACTTCTTTTAGAAGTAATGTTGCTGGGAAGTATTAATCCATCATAGGTGTACTCTAGACAAAATTTATAATTACTTCTTTTCGTCAAATATACAAAGCTTATAGTTAATTTGGTACATATTTATTATGTAACTTTGTTAAATTTTTAATCAGTTAATATCACATAAGGAATTCGCCTTCTATTTTTCTTAAAAATGTATTTTGCAAATTAAAATTAATAAAAGTTAAATCATGCACTTGCCACTTGAGCTTGACAAAATTCCTAGAGACAAGGAGGAAGGACTATTCGAGTTGAGATCACCGGCAAGAAGATCATTTTCTGTAAAAAAAAATAATAATAATAAAAAAGGAAGCAGGAAATTATTAAATTTCAAATCAAATTTGATAACAACACTTTATTTGGTATTGACAATGTTGAATTTGTAAATGACAACAAATTTTTATTGATATTTTTTATTTAAAATCTAGGAATTTCTAGCTTTGTTTTTGTCATTTTCCCTTCTCTATGTCCTCATAAGCAACAAGGGGGTCAGGGATTCCATTGGAGAGATCAACACTATCATTATCTGGACGACTAATAGGAATAGAAACAGGTTAGATCAAGTGTAATCTCCTTACTTTTGCCCTTCAGAGTACATATTTTTAAGTATTATGAGTCAAACAGATTATAAAACAAGCCAGTGGATTGAAAATTTCAACATAATTACTCATGTTACTATTCACTGTTTAAATTCTAGATTACAGGTCCAATTTCAAAAATTCATAACTAATTCTATAAAAATTGTATTGAGGTGCTCCAACATTCTGCTCGAAGCTCTTTCAATTTTCTATAGGAAAAAAAAAGAAATTAGACTTATCCTTGACCGGTTTGTACAATTTATTCATTAAACTTTACTGTTTATTTGGTAAATACTGTAACTTTCAGATTTCTTGCCTCAACTATGAAAATTCATATCTCTTTGTGTACACATCCAATTGAGGTGGTCTGCATCTCATTTTAAAGCTTGGAATGTGTACTATATGATCACCAAATTTCGTGATCAGATTCCACCATTTGCTGGGTTAAACTGGAGTTACAAACTCACTATTCCAGGACTTTCGTTTTTATCTTTCATTAGCTTCTTACTTTTAATTCTCTCTTAATTTAAGCATGCAACAACTAGTCTTATGGTTTTCCATTTATTCTTATACTTTGAGTTACATGCCATTAACATCATACATCAAACATTACATCACATTTCATGCTCAACATGTCCACAATTAATTACTAGCGACTTCAATCCTTACATTGAAATGCATGTAAATTCTCCACTTTCTTTACTTCCATCTCTTGCCCTTCTTCATGCACGCTTTCTTCTTATCATTTGACCTACTATGATTGGTTAAGGGAGGGGTGAGATTTGGAAGAATCTTAGTAGCAAACATTATCACGTACATGCACAAGATGGATACTAATGTATATGGTATGTAGTTTTCCATAAACTTATGTTAACTAGTGACATGCCATCATGCTTTATAGTTGGAAATATGAGAGGTAGTGATGTTATTTTACAATTAGAATATAATACTCTAATCTCTCTTAAGATCTGCTAGCAATTTTGATATTTTATGGAACGTTAGATAAATAAAGTCCACTCTTTGGAACTTGTACGTAATTTTTCTTTTTATCAAAAGTGAAAAAGGACAGGAGTGCTTATGAACGAGTTCCACCTTTTCATTTAAAAAAAAAATATCAGGCTGTGAACAATTTAAAAAATTTCAGGCTGAACTTGTTCACAGTGAGTTTCAAAAAATGCAGCGTATAGGTAATCTTTTCCATCATGTAATATTTGGGCCGTTTTCAATTATGATTTACAAAATATAAGATAAGTATATAGGAAAAATTTTATTTCAATTTACGTAAAATATATTTATAAGTGATTTTAATCTTGCTAGCAAATAGGATTTTTATTTATAATATTTTGATTAAAAAAAAAAGTCTCATTGCTCCTGTTGATAAATATGTACCTTTCAAAAACTACATTTTGAAAAAGGTTGGCCGGCTTCCTCAGAAAATGACCACAGCGATAGTGTACAGCTATTATCCCCCGGGGGGTTGGGGGGGGGGGGGATAGTGTACGGCCATTCATAGGAGCTCTATTAATGATAATGGCCCCTTTGTGCCCAATGCTTATACCCTACGAAAATGACTCTAATTTTTCTTTTTCTATCTTTTTTCTTGAACCAGTAACTCGCAATAATGCAACGAAAGTGTTTTTTTCTTTTAGGATTTTTCAGTATTCTTTACAGTAAAAACTGGTCGCTTGACACAGCATCATGATTTAGAACTACTTTTAATTGTTGAGGAAGCATGAAATTATATAACTAGCTTCATACATATAATTGGGTTTGGCAACAGTAACTAATTTCACCAGCCTGATTAAGCATAAAAATAACACATCCCATAAGTTCATAACAGTACAAAAGTAGACTAAAACAGACGTCACCTGCCAAAAGGAGAAAAAGAAACGAAGACAGATGAAACACAGAAGCAAAAGGAAGCTAGCAAGTCTCAGCTTCCATTACAATGTCTTGAGAAATTCCTTGCTTCTTTATGTTGTCTTTTTTGAGAAAAACACTCGTCAAAACATTCTTGCACTGCAAGGAAGCCTTTAGCAATTTAGTACCCTATCAAATGAAAGGAAAAACTATTAGAGTCTACAAACATTATAAGGGACAAAGGAAAAAAAGAGCTAGCATCAAAAAAGTAAGCAAGAATATAAAAAGCAACTGAATAATAATTAAGAGTAAATAAGACACATTATATCATCTTTAATCCAACGATATTCAAAAGAAAATTGATTAGGGAGTATTTGGATATCATCAAAATTATTTTTTAAAAGTACTTTTTATAAATTGAGGCAAACTCTCCTACATATTTATTTTGTATGTTATAAAATTATTTTTAAAACCATGGTTTGGTTTCCATCTAAACACTTTTTTTAACATACATATTTTTAAAAAATAACTTTATAATAAATTTCGACTTGATTTTCATTTAGGGAAAAGGTTATGTTATGCTTTTAGTATGATAACCTAAACTATAACATCTTTGGAAAACACAGGAAATGAAAACAAAAGTCTCAGGGATGAAGTCCCCGCATATATTAATTATGTTACCTCTTCCATTCCCAACTCAACAACCCTTTCTTGTATGGAAGAAATGTCTTTGACTTTGAACTTGGAGATCAAAGTGATGGTTGAAATGGTAGACATGGGACGAACTTCAAGATCATCCATCACAGTGTAAGTGAACCCTCCTTTCACAAAGCCTTTCGCACTTGAATCTTCTGCCACCTTTATATCATTACCTACTAATTGTACGGCACAGTTCATGCGGCGTCCACAACTTGGACACGCCATGTCCATAACATATGTCACAGCATAATTGCAATGGCTCCCAAAACCGCCCCCACACGTGTAGAGATTTGGAGCAGCTCCTGAGGAATTGGTATCATGATGATCATCATCATTTGCGGCAGGAAGAAGGTAGCCAGAAACTAATGGAGCACTTGGCTTCAGCAAAGCGTTCCTGTCTTGTTCAGGATTGTTGAGATAAACGTCGTCCAGATTCTCTGCGCTTTCGTAGAGTTTGCCTAAGCAGCCAACCATGGCGTTTTTGGTTAGGAGCCTGGTCACTGTGCCAAGGGGTAAGCGAAGCAAGTTGAATAGAAAGTCAATGAACTCTTTTGAAGCTTCGGCAAAGAGAACTCTTTCTTCCTTTGTGTCAATCAACAACTTTAAGCTCACTTTCGACGACGCCATCTTTCACAGTTTGTGCGCGAAAGCAACTCAGTTTTGTGTGCCTAGTACAACTACAAGAGAATTGAGGAAGAGTGGATGCATATATATAGTCTTTTGTTTTTTTTTTTTTTTTGGGGGCCTGAATTAAAAGTCATTCTTGCTCCCGAAGTTTTCGTAAAAGAGCCATGGCATCAGAAAAGTTTTTTAGAGCAATTTCGCCAATTGCAAAATTATAAGATTTAGCACTTTAAATGGTTTATTTTTCTTAATGTAGAGTATTAAATCTTTTAAAAAAATTATAAAAAATTACAAATTAAATCATTTTTTATAAATAAGATATTAAAATGTCATACATTTTATGTAGAATCTAATAATAAAAAAATTGAAAAAAAAACCTTAAAATTAAAGGACAGTTGGGGGCCAACATTCAAGAGGCTGCAGTTTTTGGAGAGGTGGGAGAAGAAAAGAAGAGTGAAGGAAGAGATGGGGATCGTTTATCAAGGCTTTTTGATTAAGGGGGTGTTGCTTTTGATTGGTTTCATTCATATCACAAGGCACTTTAATTCTTTGCTTCCTTGGATGTGAAGAAAAGTTAGAAGGAAGGACAAGATAAGAGGGGAAATGGAGAGAGGAAAAAATCAGAGGGCTTAGATAGAGAGGAGAAAATAGAGGAAAAAAATAAACAAATATTTAAATAATTAAAATATTTTTATCAAAATATATCATTTTTAAAATCAAATCAAATATTGTAATAAGAAAATTATACTAACATTAGCATCATCGAATAATTTAAAATTTAGTTATTTGGTTTATACATATTTTTATATTATTATATTCTAAAGCCAAATTATTTAATAAAAATATTGTTATAAGATAAAAAGTTAAAGGGTTAATATAAATTTTGGTCCCTCAAATTTGAACCCATTTTGGTATTGGTTCTGAAATTTAAAACTCATGCTATTGGTCCCTCAAATTGTATATGTTTTTGGTCGTTAGTTCCTGGTAGCTTTAGGCTGTCAAAATAGTCTGAGTTAGCACTAACTCTGTTAACCTATGATGTGGCATCTAACTTAAGAGAATGAGGTGGACAATAGTTTGATAATGTGGCTTGCTGACATGTACATATAAATAATGGGGGGAAAAAGCGCTGACTTAAAAGAAAACACACAGACGGAGCAATAAAAAAGACCAAGAACATGAGAAAAGAAAGGGGAAAAAGGGTTAGGTCAATAGTAAAGCGCACCCACACTTGTCGGAGAACTATGACTTTTCCGTCACCAAAGGAATGTGGTTTATCAACGGCAGTCGAGGGAAGAAACTGTAACAGTAATTTTGGCGAGTTTTGCTGGTTGAAAGGTGAGAATCTATCGTATATGTTAATGCGTTCTGGCAATAACTCATGCAATGTGAGGAAATAAAGGTTGATTTTTGCCAAGTTATGCTTGTTAAAGACCAATTCTCGAATATGCATTCAAGAAGACCAGTTCTCAAATATGTACTTAAGAAGACCGAAAACTAGTTCTTAAATATGTATTTAGGAAGACCAAAGAGCATTCTCAAATAAGTATTTGAGAAGAGCAGTTCTTGAATATGTATGCAAGAAGACCAGTTCTCTAATTTATATTAAGAAAAACAGTTCAGAGAAAGGTAATTTTAATGTTGATCGTGAGTTGAAAGTTAGCTCGGGGCGACATTGCTATGAAATTTATACTTCCAGTGCGACATTGAGACCCAAAAAACTTCCGGACACCCATAGCTTCTACGTGAACACTTCCGGGGTAAAAATGCACCTTATCCCTATTATTAATATAGGTTGCTATCTGTTGGTTTTGTTGCTGCCATGTACTTTACATGTTCAATTTTGCTGTTGATCTTTTGGTTTCGCTGCTGCCTTCTAGATTTAGTTGCTGATTGTTATCTTTGAATTATCAACATATTCTCTCTATATAATTTGTTATTAAAAGGCTTATTAGCCTGATGAACAAGACACGACATTTTTCAGAGAGTATATTCATATTGGAGATTCTCCTTTGGTCTTTTAGAGAGTTTTGTGAGATACTTGCAGTTCTTTCTACTAGAATTTTCCTTTTGCATCCTTATTTTCCTATTCCGTTATTTTCTAATCCTAGTCCCTACCATTGTCTATTAGTTTTAAGGCTGCCATGTACTTTAGATGGTCAATTTCGCTACTGCCTTTTGGTCTCACTATTGATATAGGTTGTTGTCTGTTAGTTTTATTGCTGCCTTCTCATATCATCATTGTCTTTCTTCATCTTCTTTAATTCCTCCAATGTTGGATTCTCAACCGGTGCATCAATCCAATCAAAATAATTGCATGACCATTGCTCCTAAAAGCTAAGCAAATCCAGAAGCCATTAAACAAAAACAGAAATTCATCAATCCAGAAACTTAATCAAATTTGATAGGAAAAAAATTATCAGCCACTAGCCTTGTAATTTGGGCACTTGAGAAATCTTCTATCATAATTTGTTCAGTCCATGAAGTGAAAACTACGACGAATTCCTACTAGAAGCCATTCCACCTCACTACAGCTTACATTGAATCCGATGTTGAAGACAAGGAGAAGATGGGATAGGAGAGATGTTGTAGAAAATTAAAAACTTATATCAACAACTTACAAAATACCAATCGCCCTTCCCTGCAATTGCCGGATCTCCGTTGCCTTCATCTGATCTTAAATTCCTTTGCTGGATCTTTCTCCTCAATCACCTTATCTGTGGGTGTTGGATCTTTCTTGTCACCACTGACGGCCTTCCCTTCAACCCTAAGTCCCTAACCCCTTCCCTTTTTCTTTTTCAACTGCTAGTGCGTCAATTTCTTCAGGTGCGCTGTGTTTTAAAACATCCATTTATCTTTTTTTTTTCTTTTTTCCATATAAGATCCATGTACATACCAGCTTCTATGTACACATCATCAGTATAACAGAGTTAGTGCCAACTTAGATGATTTTGACGGCCTAAAGCTACCAGGGACCAATGGCAAAAAACGGATACAATTTGAAGGACCAACACAATGAGTTTTGAATCTTAGGGACCGATACCTAAATGGGCTCAAATTTGAGGGATTAAAATTTATATTAACCCAAAATTAAAAGTGAACAACTTTTCAATTTAAAAAAAAAATATGAAGAGGAAGAAGTCAAGAATTTTCCAAATCTCTCCGTAAGTTAAGAGAAAATTTAAAGAGAAAAAAAAAACATGAGACCCACCTCATTATTTCCTTCACTTTTTCTTCCTCTCGCGTTTTCTCTCATATCTAAGCAGAGAAGAACTTATTTCTTTCTTTATTTTTCTTTTTTGTTTTCTTTCCTCTCTAGTTTTCTCTTCTCTTTGATTTTCTCTCAATTCAAGTAAAGGATAAATTTTTCTCCTCAGCCACGCAGATGCCACATCCTCACTAGCATTGCATTTTGAAGTCAAATTTTTTCAGTAGGGACAATATTGCTAGAATTTTAAGTTTTCAAAATAAAATTTACGTCAAAAAAAGTTCTATGGCTAGCGTTTTTAAGTAAAATTTTGGGATAAATTTGTAGGTTATCCCTTTTATCAAAAGCATGCTCTTTGGCTTTTCATTTTGAGCAAAATCATAAGCGTGCTTTAACTTTCACTTCTGTTTGCCCGGGGGGGAAAATCCATTGTTGTTTATATAAACGAGAAGTTATGCTTTCGCCTCTGGGAATTAAATCTAATGTTCACCAAAAACAACCAAAGCACAGCTAAACGTCAAGTGACGCCTCTTTCATGGGCCAGAGAGCACGTCAAATTAAATTGCTTTTTAATCAAAAGCATTCTTTAAATTCCATTTTTTTATTATATTTTTTCTTTAATTAATTCTTTTCTAGTCACTTTTTTCATATATAAAACTGATTTTTTCTTTTTTTTTTATTTAATTAGCAAACTAATGCTTGCAGCAAGCCGGTTGCACCTAGGGGTGGAAATAGGCCAGGCAGCCTGTTAGGGACCTACGGCCTGACCTGTATTTGGCCTAGACTGTTTTTCAAAAAAGATAGACTCAGGCCTGTTTGAAGGCCTGTTTAAATTAATAGGCCAAGCTTAGGCTCTCTAAAAAGCTTGTTAAGCTTGTTAGGCCGACCTGAGCTTGTTAGAAATTTATAATTATAATATATAAAAAAAATAGTCAATGGTATTGTTAATGTGCACTTTTAATTTATTTTTTAATTTTAATATATAGTTAATAGCTTAGTTCTTCTTTAGATTTTGAAGTTTAGTTGACAAGTAAAGATAAAAATATAATTTAAAATAAAAATATCAATAAATAATATGATCTTTAAATCTTAAAAATATAAATAAAATAGGAAAGAAAATTTTTGTTCCAAGAATGATAGATTAATTAACTTATGTGTTATATTAATTAAAGTATGATACTCTCTTTATTCATTGTAAAATTAATATTTTTTTCTTTATTTATTTGTCTTAATTTTTTTTTTATACTTAAACATAGTTTTGTCCCAAATTTTAACATACAATCAGAATTAATTTTCAATAATATCTTTATAAATTGTAATTAAGATTTAAAACAGTACCTATGATACTAAAATTTAAATAAAAGAAAAAAAAAAAATTAATTATTATGTATACTTTTTTTTTATTTTAGCTTTTTTCTAAAAAAACTTATTGTAATTTGAATTTTTTAAAAAAACAGGCTTTTTCACAGGTTTCAAGCCAGGCCAGGCCTTTATACAGGCTAGGCTCAGACTGAAAAATAAGCCTGTAATAGACCACAGGCTAGGCTCAGGTCTATAGGCTACAAAACAGACCTGACCTGTTAAGAGTAAAGCTTGGCCTGACCTGGTTTGTTTCCACTCTTAGTTGCACCCAAGGCAACTTATGTGCCACTACGCCACAGAGGGTTTGGCTCAAAACTGATGTTTCATTAGTTGTTCATTTCCTAAATTAACGGCCGATGTATGTGGCTGTTAAAAACGAATAACATTACTCTAATTTTAATACTTTCGGGCTCACATCGTTTCCAAAAAAAATTTCTTATACCCATGGCTTTCATGAAAAAAACTTTAGAGACAAAATGGACATTCTTCCTTTATCTTAAAATGAAAACGAAGAAAATAATGATATTACTTAAAAGATGGGTTAAGTTGCATTTAACATCTAAAATATGTTGTAGTGCACTCTAGTTTTTTTAAGTGAGTTTAACACCTTAAAATATTTTTTGATACATCATGTACCATAAAGTATTTTTTTTTTATGCATCTAATATTCTAGAATATTGTTTGGTGCATCTAGTACTAAGGCAAAAGAAAAAAAAATTTGAAGATGATGGACTCATTTAAAATAAATATTTCAAGGTGATAAATGTATATAAAAAAATATTTCAGGATATCAAATGCAATACAGAGTATTTTAAGACACTAAATGTTCTTGAATGCACTTAAAAGATAAACCTTCAAGAGAAAAACAATTTATCATGTGAATAGTTGTAACCTCACCGATTGAATGCACCATAACATTGAAGAATTTGGTAATCAAAAGTCTCGTTTGAGTGATCTTAGGGTGTGTTTGGGTGACACCCCAAACTATGGTTTGGGGACCCAAACCATGGTTTGGGAAATAAATCACCCAAACACCCACCCAAAAACGCAAACCATGGTTTTAGGCCAAAGCATGGATTTTGAAAAAATAAAAAAAATTTTACTTTTGGAGAAAAAAGGGAGAGTGTGAGAACCTATAAGATATATATCTTGTTATTTTTTTTATAAACATATTTAATCTTATATTTTATAAATATATATACATATTAATTATTTATTAATTATATTATCTTATGTATTATTAATTATGTTGGTAAAAAATATATTATTAACAATTTTATTCCTTCAAATTAAAATATATCATAAAATCTATTTTTTCTGTAATTATCATATTAACTTATGTCTTTTTTTATTAATTTGTATATATAAAAAGTGCTTCTGATAATAACTATCCAAATACTCTCACTTCTCATAATCACTTTTTTACAAAATCTATTCTTCACAGAATCTATTCTCCAAAAACTATTCTCCAAACCCTGGTTTAGTTTCATCCAAATACACCTTAGTACAAATCAATGAATCAGTTCATGCGTCCATATTTCCATTCGAAGAATTGAATAAAGTGAGCTTCAATTATATCCTATTCTTTTTTCGAATTCGATGCACTCGAATTTTAAGAAAACATAAATTATTCTGTAGTATTTTTTTATTAAAAAAAAAAAACTACCATTCACTCACTGTCTATATTATCTTTTTGAGGAATCAAACAAATAAATTTGGTTTAGCCCGTCAGTTTACTCAAATCCCCAGACAATACAATGAATCAAGGGAAAATTTCACTATAGGACCGCAGAAGATAATTAATTTCAAAGAGCTCCCAAAACATTCTGAAACTTCACTGTAGGACCAAGGGGGCAAACTGATATTAATTCCACAAAGAAAATGACCCTATTGCCCCTCATAATACTTATTGTAGGGTGACATGTAAATGGACTAATTTCAGTTATAAATAAAGGTATGTATGTTGCAAATTGACTAGTCTCACTTGCAAATGGGTTCTCTCACACTTATTCACTCACAGGCACCTTTTTCAAGTGAATGGGGATATGTAAATGGACTAATTCTAATTGTAAATAAATGTATATATGTTGCAAATTGACTAATTCCACTTGCAAATGGGCGCTCTCACACTTGTTCACTCACGGAGACCTTTTTCAGGTGAAGGAAGTGACATGTAAATGGACTAATTCCAGTTGTAAATAAATATATGTATGTTGCAAATTGTCTAGTCCCACTTGCAAATGGGCTGTCCCACACTTGTTCACTCAGACACATTCTTCAAGTGAAGAAGGTAATATGTAAATGGACTAATTTTAATTGTAAATATATTTATGCATGTTGTAAATTATCTAACCTCACTTGCAAATGGGTTCTCCCATACTTGTTCACATGAGGGGCAATATGGTCATTTTCTTTGTGGAATTAATATCAGTTTGCGCCCTTGGTCCTGCAGTGAAATTTCAGAAAGTTTTGGGGGTTCTTTGAAATTAATTGTCTTCTGCGGTCCTACAGTAAAATTTTCCCATGAATCAAATTCAAACATGCGATCACATTCTAATTAATTATTACTCCAATTTTAAATATAAAATCTATTTTATTATATACAAAATCTATTATATAGTTTAAATTACACTATAAAATGAGTTTTATATTTAGGATCAGAGGAATACTTTGTTTCTTTAAACATCTATTTAACTCTTACTATCTACTTTATATATTTAAAAGAAATTCACTTTATATATAATAGCTTTATCTACACTCTCTATATTACCTCCACTCCTTCATATAAAAGTTGATTGACTAATTGAGCAGATTAAGAAAGTTTGTTTAGTTAATTATTTGTAATAAATAAGTATGATCTTTTTAAAAATATCCTTGCTAATAATATATATTAACCAAAACTACGAATTGAAGAAACATTTAACATATATAACTACAAGGGCTATCTTAGAAAAAAAATAAATATAAGAGAAAAAGTGGATTAGAGTTTTATATTTATGACCAAATTAAGAATCAAACTAATTATACTATCTCTAGTTCTTAATATAAAAACTAGTTAGACTTTCAATTTTATTTCTAAATATAATACATCAATTCACTTCCCCTTTCATATTTATCCTTTTTCTTTCAATGTAGTTTTTGTAGTAATTACACATGTTAAATGTTACGTTCCATCAAATAATAGTTTTAACTAATATACTTGCTTAGTAAAAATATTTTTAAAAAAAACGTATTTATTACAAATAACTAATTTATACTAATTCTAATATTACTAAAACTTATTAGTTTCACCTACCTATTGGATCAGTCATGAGGCTCCTAAGCAAGAATTGGCAGGTTGCATATATATATATATATATATAAGAGAGAGAGAGAGAGAGAGAGAGCTGAGCTTTATGAAAGCATAGGGAACATCAGTGATGCTTGCTTGCTGAATTTTTTTTTTTTTTTTTGGTAATGGCTTGCTTGCTGAATTCAAAGCAAGACAAGGACACTTTGCTAAACCCTAGAAGCCCATCATCAAACTGCGGATATCTTCTTCCTGCAAATGTTGCCCCGAGTAGTTCGGATCCGGGTCATCAAACCTGTACGCGCGCGTCTCTTCGCTTGTTTGCCCTTTTGAGAAATTTACTAATTTAGTAGAAAATATAAGCAAAGTTATCCTTCAAACTAGAAACTTTTCCCCATGCGATGCATGGGTTGGTTCATACAGTTAGATGTCATATTCTAATTATATTAATTCTAATGGTTTTGTTTTTTTTAAGAATCATGTTAATGAGGACCAAATATCATGCACAAATTAAAAATATATATTAATTTGGTATAAGCATAAATGAATGTTAAGCTAAATGATTTATAATTCGATGTATTGAAAAAAAGTTGGCAAATCATTAATCTTCCTCAAGTATTAATAACAATATTAAAATGCAATCAATATATAATATAATAATGTATAAATCAATATTGCATTAATAAAGGTTTTAAGAAAAAATATTGTGAGATGAAAAATATTTGTTAGTATGATTGAACTAAAGAATTAAATAGGTAATTGGACAGACTAATAACATCTATTAATGTGTGTGGGTGCATGTGCATGTAACTTAGCCATGATTTTTTTTTTCTTTATGTTACTGTATAATTGATAATGTTATATTCAATTGAAAGGTAAAAACGCCTCACTTTTATTAATTTTTGAAAATATTACACACGCGAAATCATCAAAAGGTAAAACAATTAAAGGTTATATACCACACATTTATTTAGAGTCAGCACGTCGCAACTCTCACGTCTATACTGATCATCTTCAGTCATCTTACTGAAGAGAAATTCTCAAGTCATCTCAATAGCTATTGGTATTTCAACAACACTTTGCAGCCACAAAACCCAATCCCTGGACTACCTTTGAGTTCAGTGAATGATTTGGATTGACATATACTTGAGGAGGTCTCTTCCACAAAAACATCTCTATATATCTAGCTTTTAAGGGAGAAGAACAACTCATAGTTTGTAATCTGGGCTTTGCCTGTTCACCAACAAAAAAAAAGAAGAGAAGAACTTGAAACACCACGAGATAATAGAGATCAGATTAGATTTGCAAACAGAATTAGGAATGTTGAGGTGCAAGGGATTCATTTTATATTTATATTTAAGAAAGATTAACAGCCAAATTAACAATCATTCTAGATTTAATGCAAAGAAAGGAACGATAAAATGATCAAAGCGAAATGAAGTTAGAAAATGATTCTTTTTTTTTTTTGGCCAGAAAATGATCCAACAATATCAATCAATTATATAGTCAGAAAATGTAATTATTTCTACCAAAATGATCCAATCACTTTTAAGCAGAGTACCAA
>NW_021633937.1:0-57309 GCF_004799145.2 Neltuma alba
TGCCTTCGTATTTATCTTGGAGCTGAGAATGTCAAAACTTGGTTTAAGTCTTATTGTTCTTTTTTCACAAATTTACTTTTTTTTTTTCCCTCTGCTGTAGTTGGAGGCATCAACAAATCAAGAACTCAACCATCGGATTCCGGTGTTCAACTTCCCTCAAAGATCCTTTGCCGTGTAGTGAACGTTCATGTTGGTAATTTTCTTCCTGGACCCCTCCTTTTATCTCTTTCCCTGAAAATACTATTTCTTTTTCGTTTTTTTTTGGTGACAGAAAATACTATTTCTGTTTACTGAGAAAATGGTCATTTGAATTCTGGAGTACTAGGTATACAATGTGTAGTATAGGTGCCATGTTTTAAACTTCATAGCACCTGTTATTTATACATCAATTAAATTTTATTACTTAGATAATGGATTGGAAGTGAAAACTTACCTTAAACTTTCATATGTTTAGGCTGAACAAGAAACTGACGAGGTTTACGCACAAATTACTCTGGTGCCAGAATCCAATGTAAGGATGTAGCTGCCTTTTTTCTGATTTCAAAAATTTTCGTGGACAACCTTAGATTCTTTCTACTATTGCTTAGATTCTAATGGAACAAATATGTTAGCAAAATGAGCCTACTAGCCCAGATCCATGCCCTGCCGAACCTCCAAGGCCAGCAGTTCACTCATTCAGCAAGGTTTTGACGGCATCTGATACAAGCACCCATGGTGGATTCTCTGTTCTCAGAAAACACGCCACTGAATGCCTTCCTCCGCTGGTAAGGACTCTTGAAATGGTCCAATTTCATCATGGCTTCTACTTCCTACTTCCGGATCGTTGTCTTAATGACATTACCATGCATGGATTTCATTTAGGACATGTCCCAACCAACTCCTACTCAGGAATTGGTTGCCAAAGATCTTCACGGTTACGAGTGGCGCTTTAAGCATTATTCAGAGGTAAAGGGCTTGAGTAGATTTATAATCTAGTCCTTGTAATTAAACATTCGGGTTGCCCCTTTTTTTTTGTTTTGGGTGAAATTTGGTTGCCTAATTTTGTTTTCATTAATGTTTACGTTTGCCTCCAGGTCAGCCTCGTAGACATTTGCTCACAACTGGATGGAGTACTTTTGTTACTTCGAAGAGATTAGTTGCTGGAGATACCTTCGTGTTTTTAAGGTTCATTTGCTGCTTTCCTTTTTCATGGTTATATCATTACATAGCTCAGAAATCTTGTATATGGCAGAATCCTTATTATCTATTCAACTGTACAAACCTTAGCTTAAATAAGATCTTGTAATATTTATATAGAGGGTTCAGTGGAGAATTACGTGTTGGAGTGAGGCGTCATGCTCGTCAGCAGAGTAGCATGCCATCATCCGTAATTTCCAGTCAGAGTATGCACCTAGGAGTTCTTGCAAACTGCCTCTCATGCCGTTGCAACCCAAACTCTTTTTGTTGTCTACTATAAACCAAGGTAGATTTTTTGCCTGCTCCAAGAACAAGATTTGTCTAAGTATTAGATATTTGGGGATGATTCTGATATAGGATTTTTATTTGATTATCTTAAATTTATTTTATCAGGACAAGTCAATTTATCATAAGCGTAAACAAGTTTCTGGAGGCTATCAACAATAAGTTTACTGTTGGTATGAGGTTCAAGATGAGGTTTGAAGGGGATGAGTCTCCTGAAACTGACAAGAGGTACTAATTTACTGTTGTAGTTTGTTGCCCTCATCTTTTTTCATGGAGATTCTAATACTTGGTTGATTAGATTTTCGGGCACTATTATTGGGTGGAAGATATTTCTCCTCACTGGGTAAATTCGAGCTGGCGATCACTCAAGGTATTTTCTGCTGTCACTTTGAAGTTGTTTGCCTTCATATCTGGAGTGATTGTGTCATTAATCATATCTACTTTTCTTTCTATTGTGGTACAGGTTCAGTGGGATGAACCTGCAGCTGTTCCAAGACCAGATAAGGTTTCACCATGGGAAGTGGAACCTTTTCTGGCTCCCGTTACTTCATCTTCAGTTCACCTCCCGTTGTGAAGACCAAGCGACCTCGGCCACCCAGTGAAATTCCAGATCTGGTGAGAACTGATTTTGTTTAACTCTTCTCAATTCTTATAGAGATTGCGTAAATTTCTCTTGACTCTACGTTGTGATTACAAACTAGACACAACTTCCACTGCCTCTGCCTTCTGGAATTCTGAGCTGATGCAACCTGATATTAACCGACTCGGAGCTATGGCTGAAAGCAATAGGAGTGAAAATTCTGGCATGTGGCATCACAATCAAGCTGAAATGAATAGTAAAAGCAGCAGCAACACTCCTTCAAGAAATCAAACAGAAGGGAGTTGGCTATCGTCTCCCCATTCAACCGGTCCTCCGCAACTGTTGCAGGACACAACAGATGATGGCAAGAGCGTCTCTGCTTGGCCTGTTCACTCAGTTCATTCAACCACTCACTTGTTGCGACAGAACAATGATCATCTGCTTGAACAAGCTGGCAAGGAGAATAAAGTTGAGATTGCTACAAGCTGTCGGTTGTTTGGGATTGATCTTATTGGTCATTCCCAAAATTCAACTGCGATGGAGAAGGCACCTACACATGCAGCTGGTATACTTAATGGCCCTTCTGAAAGTCATGTCAATGCCTTGTCTGGAACTGATTCAGACCATAAGTATAACATCTCACGGGCTTCCCATGAGGGAAAACAAGAACAGCTGCAAGTAAAGGAGACTCAGAGCAAGCAAATATGTTCCAGAAGTCGCACCAAGGTTTCAAATGCAGATTACTTATATTGATAATAATTTCAATATTTTGTGGTTAGTAAAAAATTCTGATGCTTTCCGCTGGTGTTCCAAACCTGCAAAAGGTTCAAATGCAGGGGGTCACAGTGGGTCGTGCTGTGGACTTGGCCATTTTGGATGGTTATGATCAACTTATAGACGAGTTGGAGGAGATGTTTGACATAAAAGGACAACTTAAAGATAGGAAGAAATGGGAAATTGTCTTCACTGATGACGAAGGGGATATGATGCTTGTGGGTGATGATCCATGGCCGTGAGTATTCCTCTGAATATAATCTTAATCTTATGTCTCGGATCTTTATACTGCTTAGCATATTATACACAATAATGCAAACCTCTCACAATGCTAATATCTTCCTGTTGAATGCTGTTACTTTCTTGCAGTGAATTCTGTAATATGGTCAGAAGAATCTTCATTTGTTCCAGCCAGGATGTGAAGAGGATGAGTGCGGGAAGCAAATTGCCTATTTCATCAATGGAAGGTGATGGGACTGTAATAAGTGGGAGCACAGCTGAAACCTGAAACTAATGTTGATCTTTGTTTGGTCTCTGTTGTTGTAGTTCTTTGTGGGAAGGAAGTTGATTTATTTAGACGTAGGAAATTTGTAATTTCGACATGAAGGACATTGGCAAATTGAAGCTCAAGTTTTAGTGCTACTCGAGACTCCAGGCATGATGGGACTTTTAAGATCTGAAATAATAAAGTGCGTTTGTGGGAGAAAGTAAATAATGTAGGCTCTAGTGTCTGTGAAATATGCATGTTCATGTTAATTCTTATGATAATGATGGCCGGGAGAATGTGAATCCTAGCTGGTCAAAGGTCTATCTTCCATAGGGCAAGTCTAACCTGGTCTGGTGGATGTTTATTGCTGTGGTTTGAAGTTTGACATATAGTTGGGATCATTCAACCTGAATGGTCAAGGTCACGCTCAACAAACATTAAGCCTTGCGCCATCTCCCTCCCTCTACCCGGTGTAGGTGTAGGTGTAGGTGTAGGTGGCAACCAGGTTATGGTTTTTGTTGTAAACTGGTGTCTCTTCAATTTGAAACTTTTTTTTGAGAGAAAACTGGATACTATATTAACCGACAGAAATACACACAGAAACAGACCCTGAAAACCAAGCTAAATACGGCCCTACCTGAGGTCTTTCATCACTTACCGCCCCTCGAATAAAAGGTTGTTGAATTTGAAACTTCCATTTCTGTTTAAGCGTGGGTTCGTGGCTTTGTGCCTTTAAATCGGTTTTTGCCCCATCTTTCGGAATCCCTAAGAATGTTGATCAATATTTTTCTTCTAATGATGCAGCAGCACCCAAAAATCAAAACAAACTATTTACGAGTTTTTGGGTCTAGTAACACTGCTTCTGAAGTTTATGGTTTGACAGGGTTGGTGTTGTTCATTAGAACTGCGACATTGCAGGATTAAGCTATAAACCATACGAGAACCTGGATGCTCATTTTCCTGTTATGCATGGGTTTTAGTTAAGCAATTGATCACATTGTCAGAATGTTTTGTGGTTGAAAGATTTGTTGCGGCCATGTCCAAAGGCTCTGCCGCCATAATTAATGCGTCAGCGCAAATAGAGGGAAATATTATGCGGCTGCCCCTCCCAGCCCACTCCTAGTTCTTAGGAGAAGAAGAAGGCCTATGAATCCATCATCCGTCCCTCAACTTTGTCTTTTATCTAATCTCATGTAATTAATTGAAAATGAGTATGCATTATTAAGTAAGGTCTTTATCGTGTCTAGGGGTAGGGCATAGGTTATGTGAGGAGGGTGCTTTTCAGGAACGCTGCCATGCCCGAGAGAGACAGGGCAGCCTCGTCCATCGTTATCACCATTCTCCCTGCTTCCCCTGCCTTCGGTTTCACCTCTGCAACGTCCCATCTTATAGCTACCAAATCCCAACGCTTGACACCTTCTTTTCTTTTTATAATTGCCTTTTGGGGCAATTTCATCATGTGAATAAATACTAATTAAAAATTTAAACAACTCAACTTTTCCTGTTCCAAAATTCATATTTTCTCATATACAATCCATTAATCCTTTATACAAATAATATTTTGTGTGAATTATTTTTTATAACTTTTTTGTGCAATTCATCATTCAATTAATTTTTCAACTAAGGATTTATTTCTAGTCTCCCCTATCATCATTCAAATTTTGAATTTTTTTATAATTTAAAATGTTTTGATGCTTATTAGTTGTAATTAAATGAGTTTTTTTGAAACTAATTTGGGTTTCCCTACCTACTAAACAAACATGAAGGGCCTTCTCTCTACTTTACATAATCTCATTACGTTTTTCAACTTTTATTTTATAGCATATCAATTAATCATGACTTTTAACTATCATATCAAATAGTACCTCTAGTCCTAATTATAAGAGCTAGTTGACTAATTTGAAGAAATTAAAAAAATAAGTTAAGTTAGTTATTTGTAATAAATAGATGTTGCCTTTTTTAAAATATCCTTACTAATCAAGTGTGTTTGCTAAAACTACTATTATTAGAAGGACTATCTTGAAAAAAAAAAGCACAAACATTAGAGACAAAGTGAATTGGGGTTTTATATTTATGATCAAAATAAAAATTAAATAAGATCTTATATTAAAAATCGGAAGTAGTAGTTCAACAGTCATATATAACGTCTTATGATTCTGGCTTCCAAAAGTTGCGCGTGAGAATCGGGGAGCTCATGATTAGAGACTATGATTCCATTACTTCTCAAAGACGCTAATCCCAAGGCATTTTTTAGTTAAAGCGTGCCCATTCCTGATACAAACCCCGTACCTGTGCCTGCTCCTTGAAATATGTTTTGATTCACAATCTACACATTAAATCAATAACGAACAAAATTTTTAGGGACTCAGTTATATTTTTTAGGAATTAGTGTGAGGGACTGGGTTAAAAATGAATTAAGTTTGAAGGACTCAAAAAATTAATTTTTACTGTTTTTTTCCTCCTTTGAAACATATACCCACTGTGATCTCTTTTATAATGGACCAATAACTAATTATTAAGGATAAAAAATATAATTAAGATTAAGTGGGTAAATAAATATGCTGAAAATTAAAAAAATGTCTAAAATTTTAACCAATTTTATTCATTTTTGCCTCATTAGCTACCTTTTATATCACTCCATTAATTGTTATTTACCCGCTGACTTTATTTCTCCTCACAAGTAAGTGTATTTTAAAAATAAAACATATTTATTTATATACTTATTTGGTTGTTTGTTTCTTATATAAAAACCAGAGTCCAGACTCCAGATGGAATAACAATTGACCTCATTAATAAATACTCTTTTTTAATGAGGTTATAAAAGAAAAATTTTAATTGTTAACACTGGCAATAAGTTGTTTATTATAAATATGATAAAAAAATCCTTAAAAAAAATTCTATTTTTGAGTTATACAAAAAAAAAACCCCACCAAAAGGAGACGGGAAACACCAAGCTACATGCAAATAGAAAATATAATGTCGCGAAATAATAGTAATAATCAATAATTAGCAATTCAATAATTAATTATACAACATTTGCTAGCTCAAGGGAGTGAAGACAACAGTGATTGAAATTGGGTGAACAAGTCTGGCCCAAAAAAAAAGGGTGAACAGGAAGAAACACCAAAAACGGTCAGAACTGGGCTTGACGGGATGCTCTTCATTGCCGGCCTCATTCAACTGCACTTCTCAATTTTGAGTAATTCCAATTCCAATTTGGTGACGATGAGAGGCAGGGGCTCAAAAGGGAAAACAGAGGAGTTGGTTTATTTGATGAACTATGCATGCATGGAGGCTTATAAATATGAAGAGGTTGAGAAATGTGAGGAATTGAAAGAGACATTAGGTAACAATATATTTCCTCCTCCTTTTTTTTTTTTTGGGAATTACAATGGCAGACACTTACAATCTAAAGTTACAAGTTGCAACAAACCCGTGACATTTCGCTTACAAAGAAAAACTTACATATCACCAAGCTACTAAGCCATCACCACTGCAATATGTGTCGTTATTAGTTGGAAGAAGCAGAAGCAGAAGCAGCTTCGTCCGCAAGAGGAGGAGGTGGAGGAAGGGGTGGTGGATTCAGAAACTTGGTGGGAGGAATGATACAACATCTGCACAGTGGGCAAGTGGAGTGTGAATGGAGCCAATGGTAAATGCAATCTCTGTGAAACACATGCTTGCACTGAGGGATCTGTAATACGTCTTCTTTCATCTCAAATTCTCCCAGACACACACAACATCTGTTTCACCAAATTAGCTCACCTCAGAACAACATCATATGCAATCATTTAATCATTTACATTACATTACAAACACACACACCCAAATAACGTCTTCTTGTCCTCTTTTTTCATTGTTAATTTGTTTGTTTGGGAGGTTTTTCTAGGGTAAAGTAATATCCTGTGCCATAATGTTATCTCCTAATTGCATCCAATATTCTAATTTTATTTATGATGTATTTAATATTCTAATGTTATTGTTTGGTTGCACCCAACATCCCTTGATGTTATTTTTTGTTACATACAATACACTAATCTTATTTGTGATGCATACAATAACTTAGTGTTAATTTTTTTTGGTGCACCCATGATGTTATTTTTCTAGTCACGTCCAACACCCTAATTTTATTCTCGGTTTAAGGTGTTGGATAAACTAGAAGAAATAACATAAGAAAAGGATGTTTGATGCAACTAGAAAATAGCATTAGAGGGCTACATACCACCTCCGTTTATTAATATAAGAGTTAGTTTGACTTTTAATATGGTTTTAGATATAAGATCCTGATTTATTTTGTCTCTTATATTTATTTATTTATTCTCCTAAAGTACTTATTATAGTGGTTGCATATGTTAAATGTTTCATCAAATGCTCAAGATAGCACATTTAATTAGCAATAGTATTTTAAAGAAGATAGCATCTATTTATTACAAATAACTAACTTAACAAACTTCTTTTACTTATTTAAACTAGTTAACTGGCTCTTATATTAAAGACTGAAAGTAGTATTACTTTATTCATTTTTTTTTATATCCACAAGTTCTACGGAGGAGGATTCTTTATTCCACTTAGGTCACATTCAGACAGGTTGATCTTTTCTTTCGTCCGCTGAAACCCAAGAGATGTCATTGTTCATATATTCCACTTATCTTTTTTTTTAATTTCCTTTTGCTGTAGCTCTTTTTGTGAAAATAGTAGATGCCGTAAATGTGAGATTCTGATGGAAAAAGAAAATAAGAAAAAGAGAGAAAGAAATTGAGAATTCAATTGAAGATACTGTTAATTAATGTTTTCGCATCTTTCGAAGAGCAACGGTTCCTAATAACATCGATCGAACTAATCTCAAAGACATGTCTCCTCCATTAGACATCATATCAAGGGCTTTCAATCAATTCTATGCATGCGATAGGATATCACAAGAAGCATCTAGCTGGTGTTCATGCTGTTTTAGCGCCAATAGCAAAAGAAGAACAGGAATCTATCAAGGAAGATAAACAAAGAAAAGAGAAGAAAATGAAGATTGGAAACACTCACTGTGAATCTTTTTCTTTCAATTCTTCATCAAATAAAACTTTTGGAAGAGTGTCGAGGAACTGAAGCGTCAGATCCAAGCGACAAGGCTGCCAAAACAATATAGGGAGATTGAGGCACCAATATATGAATTGAAATCCCCAGAATTGAGTAAAGGCATATGTATAGAGATACAAATGATATAACAGAGAGAAAGAGGGATGAAGAGTGAGACTTACGGTGGAATGATAGGTAGTTGAAGGAGCAGTGGTAGGAAGAAAGTGAGGAGGGGAAGAGAGAGAGGAAGCTCTGCGCTTGAGGTAGAACAAATAAAACAAGAGAAAGAGAATGATGGAAAATAGGATTGGAATTGAGAAAATGAAGGCCTGATATAGTTTTAACTGAAGTTCTTGTGGATACAGATTTGGAGATGTGGTTGGAGTTTGAGGGACAGCCATTGTGATTCCTACTTCACTCACTTTACCTACTCAATACTCATCATCTTCCTCTTCATATATTCCGCTTCTGCTATTCTTGTTTCTCTGTCTTTTGACACAAAAAAATGCTGCGACGATTTCAGAAGAACGGCACAAGTTCATGTATCTAAAATCCTTGCTGGGATCAATTATTTAATTCAATGATGTAATTGCCTGCTGGTAGCAAGTAGAATAGTTTGATGGATGGTACAAATTCTGTTCTTTTTCAAATGATGGAACATGTTCATGACCCTCCACTTAGAAATGGACCCTCACCCCTCTTTGTATTTTAAGCCCAGTTGTCTTGATTCTATCACCAGGGGCCCAATTATTTCACCACATTCTCTCAGTGCTAACTGTCTCACAAAATCTTGCTTTCTGATTATTTATTATTATACAGATAAGAAAGGATACTATTAAAAATTCCGTATGTATCCCAAAAAAATCTTTGTTACTACTAATTTTTCCAAAAAAAAAAAAAATCATTGCTACTGCTAAAAGGGCGAGAGAGTGATTGTTGGGTACCATACACATCTAATTTTTTGTTTTGATTTCAGGGTATGCTTGTTTGTCAAACACGCCTGTCGTTATCATTATCGTACAAATTTAGTCCTCCAGCCCATAATTATAAGTGATCATATTACTTCTCCGATTATTAATATAAGACCTAATTATTGAGTTGATTTTGATCCTAAATATAAGACCCATTTATTATATTTATTAATTTTTTTTAAACTACCCATACGAACATTCTCTCAACCATAATTAAGTAAAAGATGGAGGGAGAATATTAAGAAAGATGATTATAGTGTTTTAGAAAAAACATGTCATATTTTTTATAATTAACTAATTTACCTAACTTCCTTAATCCAATCAAATTAATTAAATAAGTCTTATATTAATAACGGGAAGAGTATTTAATTAGTGATCTTATAAGACGATTAATTAGCGTGGACCATTACTGATTATAATAAACAAAGAACTTATCCTTCTCTCCCGCTTGGTGAGGAAGTGGAGAACAATAAGACATATTGCTCCAGTAACTTTGCACTGAAAAGTAGGCTTAGGATGCAGCATTAAACCTTACGTTTAATTGACAAGAGCTTTCTGTAACCCGAATAAAAGCTAACGAGCCCCCTTTCGCAATGTTTACTTGTTTGGGTTCCAGAAGAATAACCAAGAGGAAAACATAAGACAAAAATATCAGATCTCATCTTTCAGACTTTAGCTCCATGTTACATAAGGAATATAACCATGTTAACGAGATTAAAAACGATCTCAGAAAGTTCATCAAGTTGCATGGGGGATTTTCGAGAGAGATATAAAGTTGCTTGATGTGTGAACTTTCTCCTAAAAAAGAAAAGGCTTTCGGCTTCTTAATTGCTACAGAGATCTTTTTATATGATTTTACCTCGGGCCGCCTAATTCCAACTGAGGTAGTTACAAAATTGGTGCAACTTTTGCTTCCTCGACATCTTGTGAAGAATCAAGGTTGGACTTGGATATCTATCCTACTGTTGTTAGTGGATGCGGAAGCATCTCTCCCACGCGCGCACATACAAAGTGGGGTTGGGGATTGGGATCAGATCCAAAACTCCAACGTCACATCATACTTACAGCTATCTTATTTGTCACATTTATTTTATCAAAGTGCCCCAACTTTCACCGCACTTGCAATCCCCAGAAATAACAGCTTCCACATTTACATGTATCACATGTTGAATTGCTGATCGTAACTGCGAAACAAATAATGAGGTGGGACAATGCGTTCATACATTCAAAGGTAACAATCCCAGTTATGTGGATAATAGTATACAACGTGAAAAGCCAATGATTGTAAGGAAAAACCATTTTGGAGGCATCTATTATTTTTATCAATTTTTAATTTGATATTTAGATATTTTTCTCTCTTAATTAAATACCGTAATTTTACTTTATTAACATAATTAACTTTTATAATTAACAGTACAAATAGAGCGATGTTAACAGATTAAAATTAGCATATTTAATTAAGGAAAAAAATACAAAGATACCGAGTTAAAAATTGATGACGTGATTTTATTTTTCTGAATTTTAATTTCTCATCGAATATCCTCAAGAAAGTTAATGGGCATACGTTCTGTGAAGATGGGTAAAAATCAGATGCCATCCTACCTTGCATGTGTTATGTTAGCCTCATCCTTGTTATGACCTCAGAATAACTCCCATCATTAAGTGTTTTAGCATCACTTATTGGTACATTTGTAAAGAGTGGCACAAAATGTAATTATATTATATTAAAAACCCAATTTTTCCTCTTGTTTCATCTTTTATAAAATGTAACTTTGTACGATATCAGGCTTCCACCCAAACAGAGAGTGATGCGTCTTATATTTAACCATAATCGCACAGAACCATATTCCCACGAAGTGTCAAAAGCAGCATCTCTCCAATATATTCATAAAAGGCATCTGAAATGGACGGTCCATATTACAATCAAGTACAAGTGAAGGGCATAATTAAATATAATCAGAATCATATTTTGTTTGGTCTCTCCTATGCCCTTAATTCTTGTTATTTGGGCCCTATCGTTTCCAGTAATCACTCATGCTCAGCTTCTATATCAACGGGAAATAGCTCAAATAATGTGAGTTCATTTTCCCAAAGATGACGAAACATCAGGTACAGTTTAAGCTGCTTAGGGTGTGTTTAGATGAAACCAAACCATAGTTTGGAAAATAACTTCTGGAAAATAGATTCTAAAAAAAATAAATTTTGAAAAGAATAGATTTTGTAAAAAAATGATTTTGAAAAATGTGAGTATTTAGATAGTTGTTATTAGAAGTACTTTTTATATATACAAATTGGCATAAATTAATATGATAATTATAGAAAAAATATATTTTATGATATATTTTAATTTGAAGGAATAAAATTGTTAATAATATATTTTTTATTAACATATATTAATAATATATAAGATAATATAATTAATAAATAATTAATATGTATATATTTATAAGATATAAAATTAAATATGTTTATAAAAAAAACAACAAGATACATATCCTATAGGTTCTCATACTCTCTCTTTTTTCTCCAAAAGTAAAAAATTTCTGCTTTTTCCAAAACCATGGTTTTGGAATCAAAACCATAATTTTAAACCCAAACCATGGTTTTGATTTTTTTAAGGGTGTTTGACTAACATTTTTCTCAAACCATGGTTTGAGTCCCAAAACCATGATTTGAGGTGCTTGCCAAACACACCCTAATGGGAACGAGATTGAAGTCGCGATTTACCAGGCATAAAAATATTCATTTTATTTCCATTCTCAGTCTCTTTTAAAACACATCACATGCACAATTATTACTAGATTCAATTAGTTATATTTATTTTCCAGTCCCAAAAAAAAAAGTTAAATTTATTTCCTTTTGCTAAGCTTCACAAATATTTGTTTGCCTACTAAATCGCATGATAATTCAAGATTTCGGTGTCCTTCACTACATTTCCAATTTAAAAATGATTGGGCAAGTGTTTTCGCATCAAACGACTGCAAGCAAGAGAGTAAATAGAATGGTCTTGGATTTGGCAACAAGAAAATAACACAAACACTTAAAATTCCAATGCATTACCTGTCAAAACCCAAGGCCAAAGCTTGGGCAATCATTCATATCCGTTGTACGCGAGAACTCATCACTCTTACCTTTGCTGGTAACAGAACAAGATGAATTAGCACCCGAACTTGACTTGGAAAAATCAAAGACTGCCTCACTTGTATTTGTCTGGGCTTCCTTGCATGGTTCGGGCTACAAAAAAATTGCAAACGAAACACATCAATTCAACTATTGAAGATAACCGAAGGCTCATCCCTATATAAAACAAAAATTCTTCACCTAAACTTTTTTTGGGCTTCTCATGGAAACCTATTTCAAAACACGGAAAAGAAAACTTGGAAAATACAACCTATCATGTTGACTTTTGAGTATGCTTGAACATTCTGTGATCTAGATATCAAAATTTCTCAACCATGTGATCTCTATTCCGCCATAGGGCTCAGCTATGGGATAAATGACGCAGTGGCACTTGGGGTAATAATAAATAAATTTGAAACTAGACCTGGTGGGAATTTCCGATGTTATCGGTGAATTGCAAACTGACACCACCACTTGCTGCTGCAGAATCTACTTTACGCAGAATCAACAAATAGCCATGAGCATCTTAAAAAAGTTTCAAGATATCTTGTCTTAAAGATCACAGAATTAGTATGCTGGAAATTCACAAACTCCATCTTCACTTGCCTTTGGAAGACTTCACAGTCTCAATGGATTCCCTATCTCGAAAATTTTCAGATGAATTGTGACTGGGTGCCGAGGCAATTGTTGGTCCACTACCTACAATAACCCAATGTCATTGTATTATTTTCGCCGTTTAAAAGAAATAGTTGCATTATCATGATCCTTATGGCTTGTAGGTAGCTCGTTCGCTGGTCGTGTTTCCTGTCTAACCTGTAATTTTGCTCTTCGGAGCCAGACGGTTTTGTAGAAGAGACAGTATTTGATGGGCTGCCGAAGTAGCAGAAATCAATCACATGTAAGTATAATAAAGCAACGAATAAGAGCAGAGCCGGTCAATAAGACGAAAAAGAGATTCTTGTGACATCAAAGGCATGTCAAGCCTACATCTAAGATACATGCTCCAATTTCATTCAAGGTCAAGCAGTTTTTGCTGAATGATAAATCCCTTTCCTAATTTTATACAAGTCAGTGAACCTCTGTCTATCATGTCACAGTTGAAAGAACAAAACCCCGGAAATATCTTCTTGTTTTTTTTGGCCCTTTTTGGTCGCTAGAATTTGAACCCATGCCCATGCAATGAACCACAAAGACACAGGTCGGCTGTTACCCCCGGCATATCTTTGAAATAACAATGTCAAACAATAAAGCATGAACAAACCAAGTCTATCTGGAAGCTACATCATGATTTGAAATCAGGAACCTACATGATTCTAAGACACATTCAATCAAGCATAGAGAAAACACATACAAATAAAGGATCTATGATAAGATAATTAAATACGAAAAAAAGAGAAGAATGTCACACAATTAAAAGCAGAATGACGAGACAATACGCACTGTCACGTAAAGGCTTGATTGGTGGGACTATCCTGCTTGATTCGATCACGTCTGACCCAGAGCAGAGGGAGTTCGCATTTGCTTCTTTTGCTAAATAAGCTTTACTGTTAGGCTCCACTGCCGAGTAAGGCCAAAGAACATAAAAGGGAAAAATATAAAAACCTTAGCACAAAACAAGACCACTAAAAATATGAGAAAAAATTAAGTCAAATGCTGACCTTTGACGACAACTGGGTTGGCCTTTAGACAGCCGTTTTGTTCATGTCTTTGTTTCCTCTGACCAAAATTATCCCCAGTTCCTTTCTCATCAGAATTCACTGGACATTGATGGCTTTCTCTGGGATCTCCTACATCGACAAGATGGCCATCGAAGTATATTGATTCACCAGGCCTTATAACTTCATCTTTCTTCAAGAACCGGCGCTCTATTGGTGTTTTGTTCAAATCACACAGGACAACCTGAAAAGAAGTGAGCATCAAACGAATCAAGATTAATAGTATCCTGGTGTTCAGTCCACTAATCCAAAAAAGCTGTAGAATTTATGGTTGACGATTCAATATTGAAATTAAACAGGAAGCAAAACAAATTGACAACATATGAAGACACTGATGGGTTGGAGAAAAGGAAGGACAATTTAAAGAGACCAAGCAGAAACCTATAAGAAGAGTTAAAACTAACCTGTCTCCCCCGAGATCCAAAAATTTCAAGTTGCAAAAAACCATCGTGGTAAGTCTTGGATTTTTTATTGGACCTCGTTGAATATAACACCAGCCACTCTAAATTGAAAATTAAAGAGATATTTGAGGGGCCTTTAAACGAAGAGGGGAAAATGAAAATTAAAAAATGGAGAATATAATTATAAACATAACCGCAGGCAGCCTACTCCAGAGAAATTGACGAATATAAACCACAAAGGAAGCAATTATAACACAAACAAGAAGGAAAAGGTTCTCCAATCGACACATCACTTTCAGCGGATTGATATGAGATTAAATGTAACCCAGGCAAACATATGTTGATGGGTACAGTGTACAACAGCGCAATAAAACTTAGAGCTTTAAACATCTTATGATTGCAATCTATGTCTTACTTCAAACTGAAAACAGAGTTTACATTCAACTCTCCTTGGTAATTTTTATTCAAAAGTCAGCAAATACAATATTACTAATAGCATTCTGTAGAGAGATGATCAAACTTCAATTGTAAAATCAGGTGTACTAAAAGGACTAAAAGAACGTTTTTGTAAATAGAATTAAAATAGAATATTCTCTCATTTAAATCTCCTGTGTTTGATCACCAGTAAATAGAGTAATTACGAACCACAGACAAGCATACCCTGCTCCCCACACCGCTTTTAATATTCCTTCCTTCCTTGAGCAGGTTATAGCCTTCCTCTCACGTAAGACAAACCGAAAAGCTTGAGCTAGCAAGTACAGTTACAAAGTAAAGCTCACACACAAAAAGGAATGCAAAAAATAATTATATCAGAAGCCATCAGCATGAGAATAGGTAATGCAGTTTATAGTCTAAGACATTAAGAATCGATTGGGAAGGTAAAAGGCAAACTATATCCGTAAATATTATGAAAGGGAAAAAGAAATCAGAAATCAGAAAAAATAGTACACCATGGAGTAGCCAGCTAAAAAATTTCCCAGATCAAGTCAACTAACCGCTTTTTCTTGCAGTTACATTGGTGTAATGACAAGATTGCTGCCGGTGCATCTTCCTGATTTCCTCAGCATCTGTGCTTTTTTCACCTTGATCATTGGATTCTGGTTCATGATTTCCTTGATTATCACCAATGTCAACCAAATATGCATCAAATGCAAGTGATTCGCCTGGTTTAATTATGTCATCTTTCTTGAGGAATTTGCTATCTAGAAGTTTCTTGCTTGCATCAAACAGCATTACCTGAGATATAAACAAAAAAGGGGAATGCGAGCATTCATTATGCTGAATATCCAATTTTGGCTGCAACTATGTATGTGATTATATCGGACTTTTGATCATAATATTGGAGTTGGCGAGGGAGCGGACGAGATAACGAAATTATAAAATAATGCATTTACTAAATGCCCTCCCTCACCAGCCATCTACTTGGGTCAGAAGAAAGCTTTTTTTTTTTTTTGGATTGTAAGAAGGCATTACTTTTAGAGAAGGATATATGTGTAGAAGTGAACCTGTCTACTATTGGATCCAGAAACCACAAGTTTCAGAAAACCATCGTGGTACTTCTTTGCCTTTTGAGTCACTTGTGTAGTGTACAAAACCTGCCACTCTAATTAGAAAATTGAAAGCGTGGAAGTGTTAAACAATTAGCCGATAAAATTGTCACGAAAATGGAACAAGAGATCAAATGATTTCCTAAAAGGAGATTGAGAGTTATTTGCACCGAAAAAAAAAAAAGTCTTATAATTAGCTGTCGATTTATTTGTATTTAAACTTTAAAAGGTGAGAGTAGAGTGGAATTTATTCAGCTTAGTTCTGACCCGTTATTTTGAGACATGGTAAGACACTATAAAGAAAGCAAAGTAGATGCTGGCCAAAAAAAAAAGAAAGAAAGAAAGAAAGAAAGCAAAGTATATAAGCAAATAGAACATGTGTTTGCATTGAGAGACTAACCTGATGTGTTGGGTTTTGTTGTTTCCGGACTGATCTTTGGTGATCCATACTTAAGAAGCTCTCTCTTCTTAAACTCTGCAATTTTAACAATTATTATGCATATACCACTATGCTGCGGTAAGAATTCATAAAGTAACTACTGCTAGTTTACCATCACAGTTACTTGTGGCAAACAACTGCATAAGCACGAGTTTTTACAAAGAATGAGTTAATATGTAAAAATAAGTACACTAATCCAAGAGAAGCAAGTGCCTATAGAGCATGCTGCATTTGATAGGAATAGTCAGTTTTGGCCATTTCAACCCATCACAAAAGTCCCAAGCCAATGTGCAAGTGGATCTTGTGCGTGCGTGTGTGAGTGCATGGAAATATAGAATAAGCAAATAAGACCTCTAAGCACTTCCGAAGAAATTCTGAGAAGCAAAAACAAATGGACCACCAAAGAGAAGTTGTATGAATCAGGTTATGAAAGCAAGTCAACCTTTAATAATCTTTTGTGATGGGCTGAGAGCATGATGTGCTTTGCTCTCCTTTACATTAGTTTTGCTGTCGCCTATAGCATAAAACGATAAACAAGTGATTGAATGGAAAAATAAATGAAGAAGGCAGAAGTTAAAATGTTGATATTTCCAAAACAGAACAATGCGACAAATCTTTTATTCCCCTTTGTAATTAGTGATATAAATTTTTTAAGAAAGACCAGACAGCTTTTACCTGCTGAAGTCCTAATGTTTGACCCATTCAACCTATTAAATCCCCGTGCAATATTCTTATGTGCTTTATCAACATTTGAATCAGAAATAGGGTTATTATCTCCCTCAGGATCACCGATGTCAACAAGGTAGCCATTGAACACCAGAGTTTCACCAGACGTGACAGTTTCATCGCTCTTCAATAGCCTACATTCCAAGAGATTGTCGCACTCATCATAAAGCATAACCTGCATATAGATTCAGTTACTCGAAACTCATCAAATTCTGCATAAGAGTAGTAACAATGAGAAGGGCTCCAAAAAGCATTGGAAATCGAAATATAAAATATGGTTAAAAAAAATAGAGGTAATAAGTGTAGGTAGAAAATGCCGTCATCGTTCGTCCAATCCAGGACGTAATTGAAGACATGGTAGAAATCGTAGTTAGAATACCTTGTTAGTTGAACTCTCGAGTTCTAGAAAACCATCTTGGTACTTTTTGCGTTTTTGCTTGATGTGCTTCGTATAGGTCACAGTCCATCGTTTCACATTCCCCATCTTTTACGATACTTCTGCACCTAATGATCAAGATTTGGAAATTTGAAGGCATAAAGCTTCTTCGCGCGCGGAGGAAGACCGCAGGAGGCGGGAAGATTAAAGTCGTGTTTGAGGGCCAGTTTGAGTGTGTAGAATTCTGTAGCAGACGACGCCGTTTCGGTGATTTATTTTTCCTTGGCGATTAAATTGTCACAAAAGCATCCATTAAAAAAAATCAATTATGTCACCAAAAAAAAGTTCACTGTTAAGAAAATAATAAAGAGTAATCGATTAATTTGAGTAGATTGAGAAAATTAGTTAAACTAGTCATTTATAATAAATAAGTATTATTTTTTTAAAAATATCGTATTAATCAAATGTATTTAGTAGAACTATTATTTGACAAAATTTTTAACATGTGTAACTATTACAATGATTATATTAAAAATGAATAAATAAATATGAGAAACAAAGGAAATTGAGTTATTGTAAAACTGAATATAAAACTAGCTATCGTATTATGTTAGGGAGATTTTTTTTTTTTTGCCAAGGCATGGGTAGGGCTGCACATGGACAGAGCTGGACAGGGCAGGACTCTTGCCCAATGCGCATCCCGAAAAATAAATGGGCTGAAAAATGCAACCCATTGCCCAGCCCTATCCATGAAAAGCCCTAATAAGTTTGGGCGGAGTAAATGCGTGCTGGGTAGGACAGGCTTTCATGCCCAACAAGTCAATATACTACTCCCTCCGTTCCTTATTATAAGAGACGAATAACCGAATTACGTTGATAAAAAAAATAGTTAAAATTAGTTAAGAACAATCAATGTGTAAAAAGTATAATTTTTTTCAAAAATACCCTCATTAATAAGGAGATAAAGCATGAGAGAGAACAACGGTAAATTATTAAAAGAAAGAGAAGTGGGAAGGAGAGAGTGTGTGAGTTGGAGACAATAAATATGGGTAAAATAGGAAATCAATACAAAAAAGTAGAGATAACTTTTAAGTGTCTCTTATATATAGGAACATGCCATAAACATCAAATGTCTCTTATAATAAGGAACGGGGGGAGTATATCAATGAACTAATTATTTATGTCCCTCTAAATAATCTAATATAACTTTATGTTAAAATGACAATTTGGCTCTAATTTAGTTATTACTGATTAATACACTATGAAGCTACATTTTATAATGGCTGAGAGGAGTGGACTATGACAAAAAAAATATATTATTAGTATATTTTATTAAACTTAATTGTTTTTCTAGTTTTTAAAATTTCTTAACCAAATACTAATTTTTTCCCCATAACTCCCAAATATTCATGAGAGGATGGAATCAGTTATATTTAAAAAAATATTTGTTTTGGTTTAATAAATTTTTAAAGTATCTTGATCGGCTTTTAATCTTAACCAAACAAAGATACGGCAGTTTTAGAAAAAGAAGAAGCAAGAAGAAGCAAAAAAAATTTCAAAAATAACTTGATAATCCTTTCATAGGCCATCAAAGTTATGTTCAAAATAAATGATATATACTACTAAAAAAACAAATGATATATAATTACTTATCTGCCAATATACAAATTGCTAATAGTCATAATGTTCGCATTAAAAAAAAAAAAGATTGTCATACATATCACAACAAATGAGAAGACGTCTAACTTTCAAAATCGTTCAAAAATAAATAAGTTTAATAAACACTGATGCAACAATAGGTTTAATTCAAGAGATAAATGAGACTAATGAAATATGTATAAATAAAATTATATATATTTTTGCAGGCATGGCAGCATACCATGCCCGGTGCCTGGCCCTGCCGAACAATCTGCCCAACCCAAACATGCCTTTTGAGCCATTTTTTTAAGGGCGGACTGGGTATTTTTTTTACGGGTATTGCGGGCAACCAGGCTTTATGAACACCCCTAAGCATAGGTATCCTCTTGTTGGAAGCAATCTTATTCGAGGTATCATCGAGTACTAAATGTGGACATTTCTTTTAACACAGATTCGAACCTTAATCCGTCATGTTGTGAAAGATTAACCGTTTTCGCTAGACTCAAGGAGTTGAAGTGCTAGTTCAAAATCATTTTCTTTTTTGGGCCAGAATTGTTGCCTCAGATCCAATCCACTGCAGCAACCCAATTACCCAATCGAGCCCAACTGATCATGAACAAATAATCCATGATATTGCTCGAGCTCAATTTAAAAAAATAATTACCCAGTAAGAAATTTTCGGTCCACGAACCAGTACTGGAAGTTCCGGCATTTCTCCTTCCTTCGGTTCCCAGCCAAGCATCTCCAGTCTAGGGACACCGGCCACAAGCAGCCTACGGCACACCCACTAGATCGACGGACCCTGCGGCACAACGGCAGAGTTCAGGCGGCGGCTCCTTCGTCCTCCATCGGTTGAGTTTCTGGTTAGTCACCTAACACCTTTAAAATTCTAGAATCATTCAACAAACGGGAATTTACATGAGGTGCAGAAATATTAAGCAAAGTGGGAACAAGGGGATCGCTCTCTTAAATTACATTCTCATGCTTCTCTTCTTCTGAATTCAGTGGTAGGGGCCTGTGCCCTTGCCTGTCGGCAGGGAATTATATTTTCCCTGATCCGTGTGTTGAGGCGAAAGGAATCTGTCCTAACTCATAAGCCTATAGAACTAATCCTACGATTCCCTTAATAATAAAAAGTTCAACTTTTAATTAATTTCTTCTGGTTTTTTCCCGACCGTTCCTGCAGATCCAGTGGGAGATAATAGGCGGTATTGAAGGAAGCATCAGATCAATTTTAAATCCACCTTCTCAGGCATGGTAATGCCACTTCTAACTTACACTGTCTCATTTTGTTTTCAATTTCGTATGATTCAATCTGTGGCTGGCATTTACAAGTTCATTTTTTTTTCCTTCGTTTTAACGGTCTCAGTCAGCTCTTTTTAATTTCCACTCCTTTCTGACGGTGGTACTATTGGTGATTTGTACGTGCACGTTTCTAAAGATGCAGTTTCCCACCATACTTGAACAGAAAACTGGGTATGCTTTCTTTTTCTCTCGTTTGTATGCTTTCATTGACCCGTTGCCAATTTCAACTTTTCCGGAGATGTGCCACTAAATCATCATCATCAATATATCATCTTATCAATAATTCAATATACTTATATAATTCATAGAGAGACACTCTTCATAAGATTTGAATAATGTGACTCATTTTTCAAACATTCAGTTGCATTAAATTATTTACTACACTTGGTTGAATGTAGTTTCCATCCTTTAAATTTCCAGTGTAACTCTATTGGAGTTTCTAACCTTCTAGGGGTGGGCAATGGCTTGATTGGTCCAGTCTTGGTTCCATCACCAAGCAAATTCTTCTAGTTGAATGGCTTGAATTATCATACTGAAAGTAATCTATTCATCTTGTTTGAAATTGAACTAATCAATTTAGCCTATATCAGTTTGAATGGATGGGTGGCCTTTAAAGGGAAAAAATCCAATTAAACTTAATTGCAAATAAAAGCAAGGGAACATAGGAATTTTAACCATCTTGTTAAATAAAAACAAGGAGAGGGGGTTTTCAAGGTGTGAAAAATGTGTCACTTGTACAGACTAAATTTACTTCCGTTGGATCATTCTACCTGAAGATCAACCAGATGTTCATCCAAATAGATACTAAAACAAAGTCATACTCCATTCTCCTCATGCTCACAGCCACATGATGAAGTTAAAGGGAGAGGAATGAATGGATTCTAGGATTTAACCCTTCCCCTTCCTTGGGGATTTTGACTTCGGATGGAGTTTTCTCCTGTTATTTTGTTTGCCATAATCAATCTTAGTCCATCTGAATAGGATGTCTGTTCTATGAAGGAGAGAGAGTTATCATGTGAGGGAATTTTTCTCAATAGTGCAACAGCAGGAATAAAGCAGGAGGTGAATAAATGAAATTAATACCTTAAATTCTTGAGAAATGCTTGAGATCAAATGTCAGAAACACTTGAGTGCAAGAAAAGAATGATGCAAGTTGCTAGAGACAACAAGACTAGTGAGCTATGGTGGATGACATAGGTGACAGAGTGAGGATGGTGCTAGTAAGAAGAGAGGAATCTTGAGAAAGGCTCCATAATCGCAGGATTTGAGGAATATAGTTCATTGGCTTAGGTATACAACAACAACAACAACAACAAGCCTTATCCCACTAGGTGGGGTCGGTTACATGAATCACACGACGTCATCGTGCTCTGTCAACAACCCAATCCTTAGATATGTTATTGACTAGGAGGTCTCTTTCAATGACCTCATTCAACGTTCTTCTCGGTCTTCTCCTACCTCTTTTTATGGGACTCCATCTTATTTGATCCACCCTCCTCACCGGGGCCTCCAAAGGCCTTCTCTGCACATGTCCAAACCATCTTAAGCGATTTTCAACCATTTTCTCTTGGATAGGTGCCACACCAACTCTTGTCCTGATCTTTTCATTTCGAATCCTATCTTTTCTTGTATGACCACACATCCATCTCAACATCCTCATTTCTGCTACTCCAACTTTGTGCTCTTGTTTTCCCTTTATTGCCCAACATTCACTACCATACATCATAGCTGGTTTTATAACAGTCCGATAAAATTTTCCTTTAAGTTTCTCAGGTACCTTTTTATCACAAATAACTCATTGGCTTAGGTATGCAAGGCTAGTAAATACATAAATTATAAATGTAATGTGAGATTAAAGGAGTTCCACTCGAGTGCAGTGGAGTCAGATTTTCTCATACAAAGCATCAACCAAAGTCATCAGGTAAGACTCATACACTGCAGCAATGGTTAAGGTCCTACAACACTTTGATTGCCACCGCCCATGCATGCAGCACTGCCATTCTTTATCTCTAAAGGATCCAAAAATCAAGCACTGCAGTCGACTGATCCCTCTATTGAGTAGAGGGAGCGACAAGTGAACATTGACCCAATACATGAAGAAAAGAGAAATGGGGGGGGGGATGGGGACAAGTCACATGAGAAATCATGCAAGAGCTAGACGAACAAGTGAGAAGGTCAAAAGGAGGCACAGAATATGTATTGCCGGTCTTTTTATTCCTCCAGAATCAAACACCACTGGCAAAAATCAATGAAGAGCAATATCCAATGGACATCTTTGTGGCAATGCTATTGGTGACTGGTGAAGTTGATTTCAATAAAATCTGCCTTCCTGGACACGGTGATGAACATTGTAGAGCACCATTTCAATTTTCTAATTTATTAGATTGAGTTGCCTCAAAATTTAAATTTCCATCTTTCTTAACACAAGCAAGGAATCGATTAATCAATATCAATATAAAATGTAAAATCTGTAGCAAATTGTGCTATTCGCAACCCATGAAATGTATAATTCATGCCTTGCGACTTGTTCGTATGCACAGGAGTCCGTATCTTTTCAATCTAGAATTGAAAGGCATCCAAAAGTTACTTTTCCCTTCTTAAATTACAACATCTAATCAAGAAACAAGAAAAATGCATCATGCCTATATATGTTCTTTTCTGTTTTGGATTCGGATTACCTGCAACATAATATTTTTATTGTACTTTAATTTGGGTCTGACGAGAACCTACCCTGGAAAGTAAGGGTGGGGCAATGGCATGCATGTTTTAGATAATCTGATTTACCTTTGTTTTTTTCACTGAAATTTTATACACTTGAACCATGCCCGTGTCGGTAGTTTGACCCTTAAAATAGGCCTACAAATTGAAGTAGTGGGAACGCCATGTCACTTGTGGATTTAAGAGCTGCTGCTGGCTTTGATATCACCGGTCTCTCATCTTGGTTATGTCCTCGATAGGATGGCCACTTGATTTTTGGTGTTGTATATCCCTTTACATGCAACTCAATAAAAATAAGTGGTTTTAGCTTGGGATACTTTACTTTTAGCGTTCCTTCTTGTACCTTTTGGATTCCAATTATGCAAAAATCATGTATTTGTTTAAGTTAATCAGTACAGTTGCATGTATAAATTTTAGATTTTAATAAACCACTTTTTGGTGTCACCTTGCAGGTTTCGGGGATTCTTTTGGAAGGCGGCTAGAATAGGTTCGTTTTTATGATTTCTCTAGCCATGCCTATAATAGTCAGTTATATTGACTTCAATCTCGAATAGTTCAATATGGCCAGTTATTGTTTTGCTTGTTATTGCACTTGACTTTAACGTTGTTCAATGTTTGCTCTCTTGTGCTTTGTCCTATAAAAGATAGATCATTACATCAGCTCGGGGTGAGCATTTGATTATTTGGTTTGGTTAACAATGATAACCGAATAACCGAAATGTGCATATTTATGAAACCAAACCGAAACCGAAGTGCAACAATTAACCGAACCGAATTAATCAAAATAAATTCGGTTCGGTTAGTGGGCTTTTTTTTGGGCCTTTTCTGTTCCAAACAGTATGACAGTAGCTTGTACAACATAATAAAAGTCCAAACACTAATAATCTATTTGAAAGCCCACAAAAGATCCAAAAGAGCATATAAATTGATAACAAATTTAAATTCAAACATAATAAAAGTCTAAACAAACAAACTACCAGCACATCAACATTAACATTCAAAATTTTGAAGTACAGCATAGCAAAAGTCTGAATAAATCCAAGTAGTCCCCAAGCTCTCCTTACATACAACATAAAACCTGCAGCTGCCCAATTAAAGGAAGATACTTAAAGAGTGCACAACTTGAGAAAAAGAAAAACAAAAAAATCAACAGTAAAATTTATTTACTCTTAAGTCTTTTCCATGTTGTATCTACAATATATTAACAGTTGCCTCCAATGCAATTGTTTGCAAATCCCCAGCTTGAGCATCACCCATAGTTTGAGAAGACAGCTCACTGAATAAAAATACCAGTTACAACATATCACATAGCACAAAGTACCATTATAAGTCAATATCAAAATTCTAACACTATTAATTTATAAGTCAAATGAATCACATCATCAAATTTCTATGAGATTTATACAAGATAACATACGGTTATTTTAGATTATTTTGTATACTTAATATTAATATATTGCACACATTGCATGCAAGATAATGTAGAGATTGTGTTTGACTTGATTTTGCAGGTGCACACATTTCATATAAATAATAATTAGCAAATTGGTCGTAATTTATGAGGGATAAAAAGATTAATTGAGCTATCTAAACAATCAAAACTATTAGAGGCATTCTCGCAAGTCATTTGTCGTTTTTAGGTTATGTGCTTATTGGTTAATTTTGTCAGAAAAAGAAAATCCACTGAAAAAAGTTTGGGAAGGAAATAAAATCTGAGCCAAAAGGAGGGATTGGTGGAAAATGGGCAAACTAGAAAGTAGACAAGAGGGCAAGAGGCACACAATGATACATCAAAAGAGCCCCAAATAAAAACTTGATCGATGGCCATGCGCATTGACACAGACCAGTTCAACTACCTTCATCTATCTTTCTTGTACTCTTTCGCAAACCATACTCCACTTTTTGAAACATCATTCTCTAAATTTTCAATGCCCATGCCCAAGAAAAGGTGCTTTTCTTCGAATAATGTTAACCCCTAAGCACTGTTGAATCCATCCATGCCGCCCAAATCAACTCCTAATGGACCCAATGCAAGAGAGGCTAATGCAAGCTGAAATTTTCATATGTATATATCTTACCTCACAATAGTGAAGACTGAATGCAAGAAAATCGGGGGATTTCGACTGGAATCAACAGCCAAGGAGGGAGGACACTGGAATGCGAGTGCCGACTGGCGACTACAAATCTGCAATGTGAGTTGTGAGTCTGAACTTTGCGGTGGCCAAGGAGTGGAGATATGAACTTGTAAGGACGAAGGTTGAAGAAGGAGAAAGGAGAGAAGGAGGTCGGCAAGTTGCAAGATGCCAAGATCTAGGGCTTTAGAGACGGGAGTGAAAGAGAAAGACTGTGGGAGAGAGACAGGGAGTGATGGAGGCGAAGTGGCAAACACGACTTATGTAAGTATTTTTCTTAATAACAAGGGAGGCTGGTCAAAAAAAGAAAAGAAAAATAGGGAGGCCGGTCAAAAAGAAAGAAAATAGAGAAAGATTAAAAAATAAAAAAAATAGTTTTTTTTAAAATAAATTTCGGTTATTTGGTTATAACCGAAATATTTTAAAAGACATCAAATCGAACACCGATAACTGAAATAATCGAAATAGTTAACTAAAAAAAAAAGCCAAATTAAACGAACCTAAAAAACCAAATTAAGTTTAGTTCGATGTTCAGTTATGGTTCGGTTTTACTCACCTGTAACATCAGCTATCTCTACCACCCAAAAATGTAATGCCACTTGTGCTATTCAAGACCCCTAAGCATGCTTTTGGTAGTAGCCGTATTTGCATGCGCGTCAATTCTAGGAACACTCATTATTTCTTGGTTTGCTTTGCTCTTTATTTTTGTTTTCTTCTTGGAAAGTCCTGTTTTTATTTAAGTGTGAAAAGTTTGTTGAATTTCTAGCGGCTGAAGGCCCAAGCCTTCTTTTGCTATAGGTAAATGATTAGCTTTGTGACGTGACATTGTGCAGGTGAACGTTTGAGCCCTTGGGTGGCAGCAGGATGTTTTACAATGGGCGTGTCTATCCTATTCTTCTGAAAGGGGTTTAGCTTGCAAAAGTTATAGCAAATCTATCACTTCATCCATTGACTAGTGTGATTTATTGAACCCTGTCGATCCCAAATCCCACTTATATAATGAGGATTATGGATCTCTGAGTTGAATGGTTGAAGCTTGTTAGTGCGTTTTTTATGTAGTATTGCAGCGCAACCTGGTAGGTAGTTTCTGCATATATTCAACGTTCATTTCCCTCCTGAGCGGAGGAACGTGTCCGTTATGATCATTAACTTGAGTATTGATAAAGTTCATTGATGATTGTATGCTTCTTGTGATCTTTCCTCTTGGTAGGTGTAAGAGGTCAATTGGCTATCATAAGTTGGATTCTTCTTCATTTTAATCCTAACATTTGATGATGTTTATAACATTTGGGTCATACCAAAGTCAGAGATTTTTTTTTGGGTGAATATATCAAAGTCAGAGATTGAGCCGTCAAAGATATGGTACTGGGACTTGTGCACACGCACACGTGCACACAGACGTAGAGCCCTGGGAATATTCAACTTGATGATTAATAATTAGCACGTAAATTTAGCCCGATCTATCTGATTCCGGTTTCCAGAGCCCTGATATCGGGATACATCAAAACCAGTAGGAGCGGATGCACAGTAATTAGCGTTGCTTTGCTTAAAATTAATGGCAATAGACAAATTCGCGCCTAAATGACTACTAATGCCCATCTATAAGATCTTCACTGGGATGGCTGATACTCTAGTCTCTCAGAATCAAGTTTATAGCTTCAGTACCCTCACAAAAAGCCTTGAATTTTGCTAAAATCCCTAGTCCCAGCAGCGATTGGGACACAAATCGAACTAATGAATGAGGGTATTCCGGTGACTGGAGCAAATTTATAGCTTCCCTTTGGGAAAATCACTCAAAAATTCTTGATTGCAAAATCTATCTAAAGGCATCTAAAATTTGTTTAACAATTCAGGTACAACTTCTTTTTATTATGTGTAGCTATTCGTTAACTATGTGAGAATTATCTTAAAAAATATAAGACTATATTATACACAGTCGAGGAAGAGTTGTACCTATGAAAGATGAGTTGCCTTTGCTCATGAATTTGAGTCCTTAGATATATTTGGGTAATAAACTTTTACAATTGAGTAATTTTCAGTAATTTCCCTTCTTTTTTCCCCTTGTCTTCTTAACTGGCATAATCCATAGAGTAACATCAAAGAGATTTAACCGCACTCTAGCCGTCTTCATGTCAAGCTTTGATGCTTCCTCAAGCAAGTTTTCCCATTAATTTTGACGGAGAACTCATTCAACTAAACGTTTTAGTTCAGGCCCAAAAAAAAAAAAAACTAAACGTTGTAGTCCTTAGGTAAAATAATTGTTGTCATTCTTAATGATGCTCCAACTTAATACAATAAAACAATTTAATCTAAAATTTTTATTGCGCATTTTGGTAATGCTCAATTGTGCGAAAACATGCAATAAAATTTGTTTTCAAATTTTGTAAATAACTCATCTTTCACAAGGTACTACCTGGTCGAATTACATATTATATGCCTCATCTGCATCAGACCACGTTTCTTTCATCTGCATCTTCATACCAGCTCTGAATTTTCACTTTTAAAAACCATCAAATTTAATCCAAACCCGTTCGTAATTGCAATGATCTGAGGGGAAACAACTTCCCTTCGGACTAGACTTGTTTGCTCAAACGCAGCTTATTATTATTACCTCATAGGACTAGAGTTTATAAACCCATTGGAAGTGCAGTTACTTGTTAATGGCAAAAGATCATATTATCGGTGGAGTTCATTCCACAACATAGAGGCTAATAAAACTGTTTTTTCTTCCAATTAGAACTTAAATCACGAGTCAATATATCTTTGGAGTTGGAAGCAGATACGAACATGCACGCTTTCCTTTATTTTATTTTCCTTCCTCAGCGTTCAGACTGAGGACCACAAAACCTCATACTCATCAAAGCTAAATCTGGAGGGGATTAAAGCAGTAGAGAGATTAGAAAATAATGGTGGGACAACAAAAGACTCATGCTCTAATTTGGCCACCTAAAATCCAGCAGGATTATTATATTTTTATATATAACAGACGTCTCCCTGTTAATCATATTATTTGGGAGCAGCCTCAATCTTGTCGGGGCCTCGGCTTCCATTTCCGACGACAACTTCCGACAGATTATTCATCTCTGATCCTTTGGCCTTCCTCGCAGCCAACAACCGCTTTGTGTTCTTGTAATAGGTAGCATACAGAATAAGCTGAGCCGCCGCCAATAACGTCCCAAGCCCATTCGGCACCTGAGCATTAATCAGAAACAAACACCAGTATATATACTTCAACATTTGTTTATAACTTTGATATATATATATGTGTGTGCGTGTGTGTGAATTTTGAGAGGGAAGAAAGAGAGATTTATTTACACTGACAAAAGGATCAAAACGAATAAGAGCGTAAGTGGTCCAAGCGACGCCGTTTCCAAAGGCGGCGAGAGAGATGAAGAAGGGCATGAATTCAACGCTCTTCGTGGTGATCACCAATTTCTGCTCAATCAATTCAAAGTTGATAACGCATTAGTCAAGTGATATATATATATGTGTGTGTGTATGTACGTATGTATGTATAAGAGATCGATGGAGAACAATTGTTAAGAGTTGATGGAGAACGAACCATGACCGCTAAAGGAGAAGCGTACATCATGATGTTGAAGATAATGCAGAGGGTTCCGACGATGGCGGAGCGTTTCTTGTGAGAATGAGCGAGAGTTAAAGTGAGGACGGTAAGAGTAGCGATGAAGATGAGCTCGAGGATGAACCAGGCGAGGACCTTGACTCGCTTTCTGGGAGGAGAATAGATGAGGAAGAGGGCGATGAAGACGATCTCGATCACAACGCCGGAGCCGTTAATGGTGACGACAAGGATGCTGTGAGGGTGGACGATCGGAAGGCCGTACAGCGTCCAAACCATACAGTTTACCAGAGTCGCTAAGTACGGCGCCGGCGAGAATTCCTGTACCGACCCTTTCTTCCATATTCCCACAAACGTTGGCCTGTGTTTACGCATTCAATATTCCTTTCATTTTCAACATTATTTTCAGCCTCACACATGATGATACTATTTATGCATATATAATAGAATGACTGAACTAATTATAAGATTAAACATTTATTCTATCTAATTTTTTGACTATAGAAAATTATGATTTAAAAATTTGTTCTTAATTTTAATACTCTTCCAGTACTTAATATAAGACTTGATTATTAAGTTGATTTTGATCTTAAATATAATACTTATTTCTCATATTTATCAATTTTTTTTAAATTACCCCTATCGACACTCCATCAACCATAATTAAGTAGAAGAGGGAGGGAGAATATTAAGGAAGATGATTATGGTGTTTTAGGAAAAACATATCATATTTCTTATAATTAACTATCTTACCTAACTTTTGTAATATAATCAAATTAGTTAAATAGATCTTATATTAAGAATCGACGGAGTACATTATATTAAAAATAACTTATAAATAGAACTATTTAAACAAACCCAGGCCAGTCCTTATTGTCTTATCTAGTGTCTATCAATTACGTTAGTTCAAGATGATTATTGCTATATATGAAAAATGTTTCTGCTGTAATTATGCTATAGTATGCAATCAAAGAGATCAAAATGACACTTGTCCAGTTTTCAACACCGATTGAAACATATGCTGGCCCAGAGATTTTCCCAGTCAAATCAAATCAGCCACTAGAAAGACACTCCACTATTGTGCGATGTGTTCGTGTCTAATTTGAATTAGATCATGTATAGTAATTAGCAACATGCGAATAAAAAAAAAATCACATTTTATATCAAAACATCATATCCATCTTAAAGGGGACTGAGAGTATTAAATCTCAATTTAAACATATGCAAATGAAAATCTAATTGTAAATTGAGAATACAACTAGAATTTAATTGTTATTCTCTCATCTTTTTCACTTTACATACAATCTCTAGTATGCAAATGAAAAGTGATAAATTAATAATAAATGCATGCATCTTAAAGGGGACTGAGTCTCAGTGATCTTAAAAGTTTTCAATTAATATTGAAGTATAACTAAATTTTCAAAATAAAATCAAAAGAAAAAAAATAGCATAAAATGTTGATCTCCATTTGCAGGGGAGGAAGATGATGATAAGCTAAGCAGTGAAAGAGAGAAATGAATCTTACACTGGAGACAAGAACAGGAAGCCGGAGATGATGTTTCCTGAAAATTAAGGTAATAAAAACATGCACACACAACACAAGTAATCAAAATCTCTCAGTAAAATACTTCTTCACTTCGAAATATAAAATCTTTATACACACTAATATTAGGACCAGAGGAGTACGACACAAGGGGAATTAAATTAAAGGTTTGATATAGACACAAATTAAACGATGAGAATTAAAAGGAAGGAGTTAAAGAACGGACCTAAGATACCGACGACAGTTCGAGCAACCTCTGCAGCAGCAGCAGTCATGGTGGCCGCCGGCGGCAAGCTTATGAAGACTGAGAGAGGAGAACTTTTGGGGGGGGGTTAATGAAAGTGAAGAGTGAATAAGAAGTAAGAGAGTGATGGAGTCGGAGTGAGAGAGAGAGAGAGAGAGGGATTTAAATGGAGTTTGGTGGCAGGGGAGGAAAGGTGGTATATGATATATATGCATGACATGTAGGGTTGGGGCTTGTGAAACTTATATATAGAGGCGTAATGGTTTCTTTGGCACTTACCAGCTTGGCACTGTGTTTGAGGTCATCTCACATTTCTCCAGAAAGCGACTTCACTCAATTTTACTACGTCTTCTCGTTGCTTGCTTCATGCTAATTGCTTGCATGCTTACGGGTCAATCTCTCTCAATGCCCACTCCCACGGAACTAGATTTATCATGAAATTCAGTTCAGGGTAAAAGTAAAATTTTACCCTGGTTTTATTTCTCAGCTAAACTCTCTACTCAATATTTTTATCCCATTTTTTGTTTGTCCAATTTTACACATGGTCTTTTTATTTTAGTGCATCTAGCGTCCTAATTTTATTTATAATAAATCTAGCACAGTGTTACACGTAACTAAAATATAACATCAAGATGCTGGTTACATAAAAATAAGATCATAAGTATTGTACTATTAAAAAATCAGGATATTAAACGCTAAGATATGGGTAAAATTGCATATTTATCCTTCAGTCTAATGTGAAGTAAAAAGGTTTTTTTTTTCAGAAAAAACAATGTTGTTTTAAGTAAGGTAGAGATTTCAAACTTCATATTTGAAAAATTTACATTAACTATAATAATTTATCACTCAAAAGTGCATCTTTATTAAGCTAAGACAAAATTCATATATACAACAAATTAAATCCGAAAACTGAGACTTGTGATCAGGGACAGATGAAGTATAAATATAAATAGTTAAATACTATAACTTCAAGTGTGTGGCTCTATTTTCCTTTGACTCATCACTTCAGAAGTGAATGCAAATTTTAATTTCTCTTACCATGCACACTCAGATTCCATATATACAGAATTAATCATTGGATACAAACAGCAGAAAGTAGAAATCCAGGTAGATTTTTCACACATTGATGACAGCTATTTTTCCGAGAATCTCACTTTTAATTTGCGAGCTGAAAAGTGAATTGTAATAATGTGCCGCTATATATATGTGTGTAATAACCATTAATATATTCCACCACCTAGAAAGACCATATTTCTTCTGTCGGGTCCACTTAATTATCTCTTCCATTTGCCATTGAGAATCTTGAGACAAAATCAATAAGGATTGAGTCTAATAAAAGGGTTAATCCCTCACAACGTGGTAAATCAAGTTTTGAATTTTTACCAAGAGAGATGCCCACACGTCTTAAATAAAATTGTCTCAAATAAAAAAATACCCATAGTTTAGCCCAAAAAAAAATCTTAAGACAATAATCCTGTACACTACTGCTTTTGTTACATCAGATTGATGGAGACTTTAGAGAGCAATTTAGGCTTCACTGTTCAAAAGATTTATCACTTACCTGGCTATAGCAAACTTCCAAACCAAGAAAAACAACTTGCTGAACGTGGTTAATTGAAAGGTCTACTCAGAATAGCAAAATCCAATATATCAGTTTTATCTGAAAATGCAGAAACGAGGAGGGGGAGGGGCAGAAATTCTAAGTATAGATATGCTATTATAACAATTTTATGTTTTTAATTTCTTCTTTTTATTATGCCCAAAGTGCTAGAATGACTAAAGCTTAGAAAAAGAAAGCTCGAGAAGGAAGTCAATTAAGGAGGAAAGCAAAAGACAATAGGATAAATTTTGCTGAGTCGTTCAATTATCATCATATATGAGTGTGCACAAAATGGGAGTAGGAAGCCTAATAAAGAGAAATTATATATAATATAGACAATCAATTCTACAATGATCGCATGGCACAAGATTGAGTTAAATAAAATACTCACTCCAATCTTTTAAAACTAGTTAACTAATTTATATAAATTAAGAAAATCAATTGAGTTAATCATTTGTCATTAATATGTCAGAATTTTGTAATAATTTTTCTAAGACACCCCTCATAAAGAAAGAAGACAAAATTTAATTCACTCTTGTATTTTATGTTTGAAAAAAATTAATTAATGAAGCAAAAAAAATTGAAATCTTGTAAATAAAATTATAAAATTTCTCTAATAAGTAGCTCTTACATTTAAAACTGAAAAAACTTATAGTTCTAACAAGACACTACAGTCTAACAGTTATTATGATTGTTAATATACACCACTATATTACAAAATATTTAAAGCATTTGTAAGAAATATTTAAAGCATTTGCAAGCCTATATGACAGAATGTTTAAAGCATTTGTAAATTTTTTTTATGGATATTCTCCTTATTAGAAATAAAATGTTTTCACTTTTAGTAAAAGAAAGACCCACACATCATTTAATGATTTTAATTGCAAATAACGTTGGAACATTGTGGTAAGACCATCAGCCATATTAACTTCAACAACTTTTTAATATATGTGATTCAGATAAATAATTGATTGATATTGACTAAGTCTTGAGTTAAATAATCGAATGAATTAGATTTTTTCCGTGGAACGAGTAATCAATAATTCAGCCATATGATATTGAACTGTCGACAAATTAAAATTCATGGAAGTTATCCGATATCCCTTATGTTTTGGTTGAGAAGAAAGTTATTGCAGACACAAATCCTCTCTATTTAGAGCCTAAGTACACTATGATGTTGAAATATAGGACCTTGAGCGGGCGGCTTCATACACATTCTGTTTCTTAAAGAATTATTTTGTCCTTGTCAAATTATTAACATGGCCGCCGTTATAAGACGTGGAACCCAAAATGGTGGAGAAACCTATAGTTAATTAAATTAAAAGGGAAAAAGTGTATTTCTTTTGGAAATTAATGCATATAATAATATGACAAAACACTGTAAGTATATGGACTTTGAAAACCGAAAAAAAAAACACACACACAAAAGCAAAGATAAAAAGAAGTAAAGAAATGAGTTGAGATAACAGTAGTAGATAATCATGTGTTTGAAAGAGTTGAGCTTTTTTTTTTGGTGGGATTTTAAATTGCTTATTCCACTTAAACCAAGAAGGCCAATGATTATATAACACCAGAGTAAGCTTACAAGAAACAATAAGTTAAAAAATATTGATGGAGCTAGCCAGTCTTTGTCACCATATAGTGTTATGTAGGTGTCCAAAATGAATATATAATGGCAAGACTTCAAATTCAAACGGGCAAATGATCAATCCATAATGAACATATTCTGATCATTTCAGAAATCCCATGATTCCAATTCTGACAAATTAAATTTCTGCCTGCCTCTGATTCTGACGCTGCATCAACATGTTTTCTTAAAATAAGGTAATTTAATTAGTTACCTTCTTCAGCAGTGTAACAACTGAATTTAATATCTTATCTCTCTATGATCCAAAAGTTTAATTCCTCCTCAGAAAATGGAAATGCAAGCTTTTTTTCCTCAGAATCATCATATCAACAAATTTTCTCACTATCACAGAAGCATATATACGACCAGTACACCAATTTTTGTGGAACTTTATGCTAAAACCTAACTTATTACCGTTCATGAACGAGGACATAACTTTGAAATCTGATCATATGTCCCACTCCCTCTATCTAAACCGATGATTCTGCAAAAGAAAAGCTTCACAATTTATTAATCCCCTTTGATGTGTGATTATTGATTTGATCAAAGGAGAGATCTTTGATTTGGTTTTTTTCTTGTGCGTGTGGGACATAAAAAGATGGATGATCGTTGAAGTCGGCTTTCTGTTCATGCACAGCCTTCAACTGAAAAGTGGGAATATATAATTGAGAAACAAAAATGGCAACTGTTAGACCAAACCATCTCTAAACATTTGAGTAATCAGATTAGACCACGAGGCGAATCCAATTATATATAAGGCGCGTGGTCGAATGGAACCAACAGATATTGACACGTGGGTGTGTGACGTGGATGACAGATACTGAATTTTGGGAATATGAGATAATGTTGGGTGAGGTTGTCGGCCAAAGCAGGATAACAGGAAGCAATTCTGATTCCAGATTCATCACAATAGTGAATTAAGCTGCCAGTGATATGAAGACACAGTCTCTTTATAATTAGTTTCCAAGTTTATAATTCAACTCCAAGAGCTTTTGAGAGAGGATCTAAATAACTTACTTGTCTAAGCAGTACATGATATATAATTTTGACTTTTTGATTCAATAAAGCATACGGGTTTTGTTCTGTGTGAAAATTGCAATGAGATCTCAAGAAAAAATAATAATTACCAGCAAATCCCAATAACAAATAAGTATACTTAAACTTATCATTGTAAGCTGTTCTATTGTTACTGGGTTGTTTTTGGTAATTTTGTTCCTTTGTTGAGATTCTACTGTGATTTCACCCTTGTTCTTTCATGGCCTTGAGGGAGGCTCCCATTTGTGTTTGGCATTTTCGAACCTGCGCTGCAACTATAACAATCATAACTATGTGATTTGTGGTTTTACTTTATCCCTAAGGGAATTGATAATGGTGATACAAGTGCAAGTATGAACCATTTGGATTAGAAAAACGTAGTTTTTCTTTTTATTTCACTTAGGATTCCGATTAACTGTAACTAAAAATTACACTTTTAAAACACCACTTTTACTGTAAGAACTGAAAAGATCTTTACTATCACATTCCCTAATTCCCACTTCTAAATATTTGGTTAGAGGGAATTCCGTTTGAAAGTTTTATTCATAAGTCATAACATATTTTAATACTTCTTCTGTTCTAAATATAAAACTCATTTGGTAGTGTAAATTACACTACAAAATAAGTATTACATTTAAGACAAAAGGAGTATAAAATATATGAAAGAAAAAAATCCATGTTAATCAGTTAAAATTAAGTTTCTTAATTGTTGATACAATTCGTCTCATTAAATTCTTCCTGTGAATATACAAATTTATTCCTAATATATTATTTCATATATTATTATTTTCTTGGAATATATATATGTTAAGTGAGGGTAGAGTTGGAAGGCTATTAAATTTTAAGATAGTTAATAAATTTTTATTTTTTTCAATTATAATGAAACACATCAGAAGTGGAAGCATATTATAAATATGATTAGAGAAGTACTCTAATCTTTCATTTGAAAAAAAAAAATTAATCCAATTTTGTAAGGGATAGAATTTTGCATGTTTTATTGATTTTAAATTGCGAGCAATAGAATGGTCTTTGAATATTATATAATTTAAAATGAATTATAAATAATAATTAATATGATTTTTTTTTAACAATTGAAATAATGATTTCTATTATGTGTCCGTAAAATTGTTGACATCTTTCGCTATCTGTTTAAATTAAATAAATAGACATACCCTCCAGCCTCCACCGGCCAGGAATAAAGATAGCTAACGCGGGTGGCATCTTTCTAGAAAATCCACTAACCCCGATGTAAACTTTCATTAAACTTGTCTCGTGTTTAGTTTCGACATCAATTGAAAACCCTCCCATGAACCTACAAAACGACAAAATAAATAAAATAAGATCAAGACAAACTCGATAAAATTTTGGTTAGTCAATGGTTAGTTGGCAATCGGTGGAAAAAGATACATTTTCAGATAAATTAAATTAATTATAGAAATATATTGAAATTTTTTTAAAACACAACACAAATTCACCTTTACCTCCATGATCCATCATTAGTTTTCTCTTGTTTATGCCGAAGCTCTTTATTAAATTAAAGAGATTGTGGCATTTACAGGGTTGATGTTCTACCACCATCTTCATATGTATATTGTGGCGCATATATTTGTCGTTTTTGTTGTTGACATTTATCTTATCATCAGATATTTATGTCTCATCTGGTGTGGTTATGGGGGAATGGAAAGAAATTAGTCAATTACTACCATTTTTATATACTTGTTTATTGATAGAATAAAGCTCTCGTTCCAATCACTCATTCAATCTGGAAAAAAAAAATGACCCAAAATTTATATTCTCAAAATTTTGAAAATAGACCTTCCATGATATTTTGACGTCCCTTCATTTAGGGAAATGAAAATAAAGTGGGGAATGAGCAATGATTCCATCACGTATAGTAGAGGTATTACTGCCTCTACCTCTTAGTGATCAGTAGCGGATCGCGTAGCTATCGCGTGTACAGTAGCTGCTGGAAAATCAATGGAAGGACATAACATGTCACCAAAATCCGGATAATCTAAATAGTATACTCCATCCCATCAATTACTTCAATAGATCCAATTTTGTTACCAATGTGGACAACCAAGGGAAAAAGAAAAGAGAACAAAATAAACAAGGCCTTATCAGCATATTCACTCGAATAAAATTCTCTCCCAAACTTTTTCTTGCCGGAAAGGAGAACAGCGGAGGGATTCTGTGGTACAGCTACAAGGTCACAACACAATCATTTGATTAAACAATGAAATAAGTAAAACAAATGCGCCAAAGAACAAGAAACAGGAAAGCTCTCAGATTACATCTTTAAACCTATACAAGATATTCTATGTTACAGAACGTGCATTGCATATATAGGTGTGAAAGTCTACTTAAATTCTAAAGCCCAAGCCCGGCCACCTCTTTGCCCCCTCCTTCCTTGTCCTCTTTGAGCTGGGATCAATGAGGTTTTCCAGAGATTTCGCTTTTCTGTCCCGTGTCTTGCCTGCTTCTTTCAGAAGCTCAGCCAGCCTTCGCTTCTCATCTTCAAAATCAGGATTTGCTATTCCCAGCTTTTCTTCCCTCAATTTAAGGACATACTCCAAGATCTCAATCGCATCTCCCACTCTGAAGAACACCATCAAATTGGTTAGGAACTAAAGACGTATGGTTCAGCATCAAAGAATCCACAGTAAACTCATTTCAAAGAGCTGTATTCCACTAATAAATTAGACCACAGACAAAACATCAGAAGTACAATAAATCCAGCTTCATGCCCACAGTGGAAGCCAGGTACATAAGATGAGACAACCGGACCACCGAGCAACAGATCAATGATTAACAGAGTCTTGAATTAAGAGTATAAAACCAATAATGATGAAAACGGACACAATCATCAGCTTCAAAATCAGAAAATTAGATGACATCAAAATCCAAAGGCTTCCAAACTTGAAGTTCCCAAGGACACATCTCACGCAAAATACGTCTCAAAAAATTCTTTTAATGTTCCAGTTTTGGACCCCCCCCCCCCTCTTTTCTTTTTTGTGTGGGCTGGGGGAATACATCATTTAGTTCACGCAGATGCGCAAGTTCCGCAACCATCCAGCAAAGCATATGCTACCCAAAAAATCACACTGCTTAGTTTGCTGACTTGACTCTCGTAAGGCTATCATATATCACGATACCATCCTTGATAAACTTTAAATTAAAGATGAAATCAACTAGAGGTAGATTACTTTAAACCGGCAAATATGAATAACTTAAGAAAACACTTATTCAACAAAGCAAGGATATTGTAAAAATGATATCACCTTCCCATAGCATCGTAAGTTGCTGCAAGATTGCTGTATACCCCAAGAGTATCTTGATGGCATGGACCACACTCCTGTTCAAGAATCGCCCTTGCTTCTTCAAATAATTCAGCAGCCTCGTCTATCTTGAATAATTGCACACATGCCAATCCCATCTGGTTCAAAACAACCCCAAAAAATGCAGACTTCCTTTCCCCACTGGCTCTAAGTTTGCCACAGCACTCTCAAAAGAGTTCCTTGCTTCTTCATACCTGCCAATCATGTAAAACATCACACCCATTCGTGCTTCTATGCCAGCAATTGTGCCCTGCTGTCCTGGTTTATCCTCCAACAACTTCATTGCCTTTTGCAGGAGTTTCAGAGCCTCTTCAGGCTCATCTACAGATTCAAAAATGGCTGAAACTTCTGTCAACCCATTAGCTATCTCTTCTGGTGTTGTTCCCGGAACAGGCTTTGAGTATATTCTTAGAGCATTTTCACAATAAGATTTGGACTCTCTTAATTTTCCAGTTCTGTGGTACAAATCAGCAAGGCGGACAAAGACAGATGCCACTGAAGGATGGTTTTCCCCCTTTGATGATTTGAAGACAGTAAGGGCCTTCTGGTAGGAGAAGATAGCTTCATCAAAGCGACAAAGAGACATATAGATGTTTCCAATACTGACATCAATAGAAGCAACTTCATTGTCTTGTCCATTTGCAATCATTGCCATGCTGGCAAGGACAAGGTGCTCAAGAGCTGACTCATAATCTCCCTTTGCCTCGCATACAAGTGCTATAAGCCTTCTATCTGCTGCCTCTTCAAGAGATGCTGGTTCACTATGTGCTCGATGAATCTCAAGAGTTTTTTTGCACAGTTCCTCTGCTTTATCAAACTGCATTGCTTGAACGTTGGCCTCAGCTAAGTATCTGGCATATAAAACACAATTTTAATAAACTTAGGAAAGTCATTTAAAAATTCGAGCTTCATATTACAACTGAACAGGCATCTTACAGCAACATTTATCCCCAAGTGCGGGTCAATAAACACCGAACAAAGTTAATGATAGGAATGGCAGATATATGTGTCTAGAATATATCAATTTACTACATTCCTTGCACATCCAGTCTTTAGACCAAAAGCAGACCTGAAGAAACACACAATAGTGGATTACGGGGACAGACATCTCCCAGATGATGCAACTATTCGAGATTAATTTCAACATAGTTGATATATCCTCTGGTGACTTTTCGTTATAAATACTTATGAAGAATGCTCGGTAACAAGCGGACAAATACAGACAGGGGAAGTCAAATAGTTGAGTTTTTCAGGTGACAATAAAACACAGTTTAAGACATCAAAAGGGTTTTGGTAATCCACATAAATTTACAGCTATGAAATTCAATTTCATAATTGCTCGCAGGTATAATTATCATACAAAGATGTTAAGCAAATTTCACGGGAAGCGCGTCAAATGGGAGATTTAATATGAGGCGCGAAAACTCACATACCTGCAAGTTTCTCCGACTCTTGGATCCGTCTCACCCAATGCTTCGATCTGAATTTTCAGGCCTTCGTCATAGGATGAGATCGACTTGTCAACTTGCCCAAGCATAGAGAAGGTATCCCCCAGTTGCATATAACCAGAGAAAGCAGCAAGAGCGTGATCCGCACCCCTGGAGACATCGGGAACCTGGATCGCCCGCTCGAGCACTGGCACAGCCTCCTCGAACCTGCCTAAGCTACAGTATATAGCTGCCAGGACATGCAAACTCATGGCGAGGTCCAAACTGGGCTCCCCTTCGACCGCACATCGCTCGAAAGATTTGGAGGCCCGAATTGCATAGTCAAGAGCCTTGGCAGGACCTTCGCCGGAGGCGATGGTATCTCGAGCGAGCTTGAGAAGGAAGGGACCAAGATCGGGGTTGTCAAGGGAAGCCTCAGAAAGAGCTGGGTTAGGGGAATCAGGGAGCTTCTTTTTGCGATCCGGCGAGGGTTTGACCCGGGAAGGTGAAGGAGAAGGCGGCTTCTTGGGAAGAGGCGACGGAGTTTTAACGTTAGAGGAGTCAGATCTCTGAGGGGTCTGAGCTTCCGGCACTGAGATTCGAAGCGGAGCAGCGTCCGGCGGCGTTTTGACGGATACTAAACCAGGCATGGCGGCCGTGATCGAGGAAGAAGAAGTCGAAAACCGAAAATGGGATCAGATCAGAGGCACGGAAGACTGTGAGTTTCAGTGAACTGAAATCTATAAAAAAGCTGAGCAGGCAGACAAATGAAACTCTTTAATTCAATTAAATTTTAAATATAGGACAGGGAGGAATAAATATAAATAAATAAACAAATAGGTGAGGATTATGAGCCTGAGGTTAATAAAAGTATGGATTAGAACATTGCACCATTCTCAACCAAATTTGTGAGGTTTGGGTTTTGCAGATCAGATGTCTCTGCTATCAAAGTATGATGGAGGTTTCACGGCTTCACTTTCACCTGAACATGTCATTAATTGTACTGTGCCGGGTCGTTTTGGTAATTCCACCACTCCCCCCTCGGTATCCTTCCGTCGGCGAGGGGAATGGGGATCACACAGTCGTGAACGGCAAAAAGCCAAAAATCAACAACCATTTCATACGCCGGTCAAAAAAAAAAAAAACAACCATTTCATACGTTTTCCCCCTTCTCCATGGGTCTTGGAAAATATCTCCCTTAAATATTTTAGTTTTGATAATTAGGTTAATTTTGGTTATTCATATTTCATATCAATATCAATTATATTTCTCATAATTATTTGATATACAATATTAAAAGGTCAAATTCAAATACCATCAGATAACTCTCAGAAGCTTTTCTGTTCACAGAAACCTTAATGGTACGCTTTTGATAAATTTTTAATTCTGTGACGAACAGCTTTGACTTCCTAATTAATCGTTAATTAATTCATAAAATATGAATTAAAAATAAGATAAAATAAAGATGAAAATCATATTTTATGCCATTTTAAATTTGTTTATAAACAAATTAAAATTGGCTGAGAAGGAGCGATCGTCCGATATCATGTGAAGTTTCTTTAAAAAAAAAAAATTAATTGATTGAAAAGAGGTGTACCGATTGGATATTCTTGGCTTGTGAGTTTGGTTGGGTAGATTGGAGAGAGGGCAGACGTAAATACGTCATTGACAAGGGGGGCCATTCATCCCTCCAACACACAAATGAATAGTAAAGTAAAAGGCAGACCAACATCAATTATTGTTCAACTAATTATCATATCATTCCTCATTTAGTTGCATTTGTTAATTAGAGACACACACTCCCACATTTCTTAATTAGAAGTTTTATTTCCCCCCTTAACTTCACCATCCCAATCTACCCATGCGTTACGGATTTGAAATTATGATACTGTTTTGAATCCTAAATGTAAAATCTAGTGCGAATTGTACTATAAATTTCATTTTATATTTAAGATTAGAGCCTTTGGAGGTACTTAATATTATTTTCTCTCTCTGCATAGAAGAAACAGACATGTTTGGGTTGGGAAATGATTTACTCTTGGAAAAAAAAAGGCCAAGATCGATTGTAATTAGAGATCATAAAGCTAAAGTGAGATGATGGGGTCAGTGTTCTGAAATCCAATTGTATTTATCATCGCTTTTGCAATTGAACAGATAGGTGGTAGACTCGTAGCTTAATTTTTGCCATGATAATAATAATTGCACGCTGGAAGTCAAATATTTAATTCGTATTAAATTGCACGTTGAGATTTATAATAGTACATATGAGAGCTTAATTAGCGTACGTACTCGTGTGGTGGTTGCTAGTTGCCCGTTTTTAACGAGTTAGACAGCTGCATTTTCTCTCCTACAGGTTAAGCAATCATTAACATGATTTGTTCGTAAAATATTGATAAAAAATAAATAGAAGGAGTAGAGAATCTTAATTTTTTTTAAAAAAAAAATCTCGTTTTGTTTGACATGTCAAGCGAAAAAAATATCCCTATTCCATCCATCATGCTCCCTGTTATTCTCCTCCTCCCTATTATATACGACATCTACTCCTTAATATAAGAGTTAGTTTGATATTCAATTTAGTTCTATTTTTCGTATTTATTTATTTTTAAGTTAGCCATTATAGTTGCACATGTTAAATGTTTCAAATGATAGTTATAATTAATACATATGATTAACAAAAATATTCTAGTAAACAATGTCTATCTATTACAAATAACCAACTTTATTAATTTTTTTAATATAATCAAATTAGTCAACTAGCTCTTATATTGAAAATCGGAGGTAGTGTGTGTATATATATTATTTCAAACCTTTTATTCAAGTTATAGGAGGCTTTTAGAACTGAGTTTGGTATTTGATAATCCCGCATTATTTGTCAAGCACGATTGTCTTCAGGAAATCTTCTGTTATCTGATATCAAGAAGAGGGTCAAGTTCAGTTATACCCTCACACAGTGGACATTAATGTGTTGCGATTACAACGGTTTAATTACAAGATTTCATGTGATGTATGAATCATCTAGTTTAGATCAGTCATGCAGGGATTGTTAACTTTTTAAAACTTCGTTTTTTAAGGTATAACCAGAGGAACAAATAAAGTTACAGATATTAAAGATTAATGATTGAAAATACTTGGATGGAGCTGGTCACATCTTGGAACCCACTGCACTTACCATGAAGGTGACTTCCTAACTTTGCCATTCTTAAGCATTCATTACAACTAATTAAATCGATTAACCCCTTTTGTCATATCATTGCTTATCTGTAATGTCCCTTCTGCAATGAATAACTTGCTTTTATACTGGCTTTTCCCCCTGTTCTACTAGATTTCTACGATTTTATCCGTTCACTCACTTAATTTAATGATGCAATCAATGCAAAGTTTTCATAATTTTATTGGATCATATGTTGTCACATAGCTTATTAACAAAAAAAAAAAATAGAACGAATGATAACTACCTCCCAAAACTTAAATTTAATCATTTAATGACAAGTGGAATTCGTAAAAACATTGATACAACCATTGCAAATTATGACACTTTTTCTTTATTCTTTTCCCGGTAGAGCGGAAAGCAATAAAAGTCTGTCCTGCATTGCAAGAAGTAAAAAAGCTGGGAATCAGCCAGCGGAGCAAAATGAAGTCCAGGGGGCATCTCGTTGCACAAATCTGTCATTAATTTTTTATTTGCAATTGTTACTTGTATTTACAACTGTTTGACACTTTGACTTAACTTTTTTCTTCTTCTTTTTTTCACAATTTTTTGAGAATCTAACAGTCATTTAATATAAATTTTGGAATTTGGAAGGTATCATTCTCCCTGGCTCCACCGTGTTTTTGTAGATACTGGAATCCCCCCTTACCCTCAGCACTTTGATGCCGATGCTCCTTACCTCACTGTTCCCATCATCAAAGGACCCATACCACTCGATTGGGTTACGACTTACGAGATCCCCATGGATCCGCAAACGATCGACCAAATGGGTAGAAGAGTCTGCTTTAGCTGACTTTATCATGCCGTTTAGCTTATTTTCGCATGTGCACAAAGATGAGCGAATATGCTAACCTGGATACAGTTCAACAAGGAGCAACAAGAAGACGATAGTTGCAATTCTGACCCTCGAATCTTTAAGACTGGTCAAACCTGTTGGGAAGAAAGAAGCTGGGAGGTTATGCTTTTATGTATGGGATACGGATTACACAGATTTTTTCCAATATTCTATCTCAATTATTTGCAATGCGGGAACAAGCTGATGAATAATATGCCCCCCATTTACAAAATCAGGAAGGCAACGTAAATTGGTACTTTGTAAAAGCAACTATTTGCGGCAAAAGCAATTGAGGAACCATGTGAAGAATAGGCATTTACTAAACAGTACACATTTTACGACACTATATCCGAACTCATCAGATTATATGCATCCTTGATATCAGCAGGCGGAACCTGGATTAGCAGTGCTAGTAATACAGTCCAACTTCTGCAGCCCTAGTCAAGGACTTAAGACGCACGTCACCAACAGAATTTAGTCTGGCTCGTAAAATTTTCCCATCTGACATTTGCCTCACAAAACGAGTGAATCGGTCCCAAAAACGAGATTCAAACATTTTCCCGCCCATTCTCACAAAGTTGAAAGAGAAGGGACGCTTTTCCACCCCTTGTGTGTATAACTTTGACATCTTCAGCACCTGCTCGAATGCCATATCATTGAAATTGGACGAAAAATTTTGACCTTCCAGTTGTATGTCACAGAGCCTAGCAGCCAACACCAGCTGTCTAAGAAAACCTTCCGGGCTGCCAACTGGGTTTCTCTTATTTTCTACTGCATCTTGCATTTCAAAACATGAGCAGCATATACCAAATCCATACTTACTAAACATAAGAGCAATGGGTAAGTACCCGTCCCTCTCAGAAGTATTGTAATATCCTGCGGTTAACTCCGATGGATGGGAATCAGTCAGATAGTGCCAGTGAATAGCAGCCACTTTTGCTGACATGCTGACTTCTGTACCCCTAAATATAGTTTCAGCCTCCCTACAGATTCTTTCTCCATGCAGTAGCAGCATCCCCGAGTACCACTCAAGAAAAAACTTACCCTGTGGCGTGTTCCAGGGGCTATACTCACTAGTAGTAAACAAATTGTGCCTGAAACTTCCAGTGCCATGCGGAGCACCTTGTCCCCATGCATGCATACCAATATCTCTTGCACAAGCATTTAGTGATGCAATCATATACTGACAGGTAGCCAAGAAAAAAGGATGACTGTCAGTTGAAAAAATGCGATTCATGGACGCCCAAAAAGGAAAAGGAAGAAGCAAAAAAAAAAGAAAAAAGAAAAAGAGGAACCTAAAAAAGATGAGGAATGTGAATCGGTCATGCCAAATTTACCCAAAACACATAAATGTGTTAACTAGAACCTGAAAAGTTTACAGCAGAACTGCAGAAGCATAATTTCTGACCCACCTTATCATAGCACTGAAATTCTCCAAATTCTGTATGCCTAGCATGGATTAACTGGGAAGGAGAGAGAGGATATCTTAATTCACCACCAGGACCCATACCAATCTGTATTCCCTACACAATGAACAAACTACGATAAGCATCTGTCCCTAATAGGAGGGAACCTGAATCTTTGTCAGATTAACATCCCAGAGTGTTTTGGTAGAAGCTTACTGTTATGATAATACCAAAGTAAGGCCTGAAGGCGTCCCTGAAGTTCCTCATAAAATCAGCATATGCCTGAATTGGAGATCGTCCACAGAGCACAGGAAGTGTGTCACATCCAAGTGAAATGTATTCAGTACTTATTGTCCCAAACCTATCTGAATATACTAATCCTGGATCTTTTTTTATCTCATCAATCACCCACAGAGGAAGAGGTATCCTGCACAGGGAAAAAACTTCCGGAGTATAAGGTTCGTGAATTGGAAACAAGAAAATAATTGAAAGAAGTTGCCATGAAGAGTAAACCTTAAAACAGTCCACTTCTATATCACAACTAACCCAGTGACAGCAGTCATACAACATCAATTAAAAAGCCTTGGGTTACAGTTATTGTCTTCCTACCCACTATTAAATGCTAATTTAACTATAATGTCAATCGAACATTAAAATCTAAAGATTCGCAAGATCCAGTCAGTGTGACCGGTGAACAGCCACCAAATGTATCATTTCTAAGAAAATTATAAAAATGGTCAAACAAGGGGAAATGTAAAATGTGAACTGGTAATACTTAATTTTATTCTCCCTTTGTTGTTTTCCTTTTCTTCCAGCTGAAAAAGGAGCCTATTAAGTATGAAAATTGATCAAAGCAGAGGTCCAATGATGAGAATTGAAGCTGCTCCCCAGGGAGGGCGATAAACCGATAAATTTAACAGCAACAAATTGCTCATACAACCTGCAAACCAGATGCAGGAGAAACTGAAAGACTTCACAGGTCATACTTTGCTTCCCTGTTTCCAAACATACTCAGACAATAAAGTAACCATCTCTCCCGGCAGCACGAGCTAGGGAATTACAGTAAAAATTAAAATATAATCCATTTTGTAACCAAAGCTATCCCAAAATCTTTGATTCCTCGCTATCAAATGCAAACTATTCACTACAATGACGATACAGTTGTAATTCCACCACATTATTATTTATATTCTAAATCTCCAGAGAAACATTCCAGAAGCATCATTTATATTCTAAAATTAAAATATTCTGAATGACGATACACCCCAACCTTATCAATAGAATCAAGTCAATGAACACATACCAATTACGATCAGCAGGATCCGTGCCACACTGATGAAACGCAAGAACAACTCGAACCTTCAGGCCGCACGTCCCAGCCAGCTTGACGAGCTGCCAATAGCCGTTCCAATTATAAACCATAGGCTCATTCCTCTCAACTAAACCCCACCAAATCTCCAAAACCACGCCTTCCACTCCAGCGGATGCGAGCGCCCTGAACGAGACAGTCATAGTTTTCGGCCTCAAGACTCGTCCCTCCGGGCCCACGGCATCTAACGGAAGCGTGACATACACCGGCGATCCTCTCCTCTGACGCTGAGGCGAAAAATCGTGTTGGAGTTCGTAGGGGGAATCTCCATTGCCAGGCGAGACAAAGCCATCAGCATCGGAGAATTTAGACGAATTGAGCCGAGACGATATAAGTCGACGAGTTAAAGAGCGAGTTTGATTTGAACGAGACTGAGACAAGGTGACGGAGGGAAAGCGCGAGAAGCGAGTGATTTGGGTCCGAGTGGAGCAGAAAGAAGGTGAAAAGCTCGGAGTCGAGTGAGAAGCAATCGCCATTGGAAGCTAGGGTTTCAAACGGAGTCTGCAAATATGAAGAAAAAGAAAAGTGTGCGTTTGAAGTGATAGAGAAGTTACAGAGGGAGCAGAGTGCGGAAGGTGTGGAAGATTACAGCATTCACAATTTTCACACTACTCTGTGCCCCTCAACTGCGAAGAAGAGGGAAGATTGTATAGTGTATACCAGAAACCGTTATTTAATTTGTTTCCATTTCTTTCAAGCGGATGAGTTCGTTGTTCCGACCGCCAAGATTGGACAAGCTCCCCACTGGCATCCTCTCTCTACTCCCTCCTTCGTCGAATCATGTGATTTGAAATGGTTAAGACTCCAGGTTCATTGATCCTCTGCCCCAAAAAGTTAATTTATTGAATTTACTTGATTTTTTTCTCTCAAAATTTTAATATAAGTCAAAAATATTTTTTATATTTAAAAATTACCTTCAATAAAAATCTAAAAATCTTATTCTAAAAATTGGCTTAAGGAAAGATTCGAAAGCTTCAGAAACACTTAAAAAAAATATTTTTACATAAGTCAAGATAAAATTCATCTTCATAAGATCATTTTTAAAAAGCTAATTCAAAAATATCTCCTAACCATTTCAAAATCACTTTTTCAAGTAAAAACAATATTTTATCCAAATACCCAAAACAAAATAAAGTGATTAACGAACTAAAAACTACAGTTTGAAAAGGTATAATTATGGTATAGGAAGAAGCTGGATTGATAAGCTTTTGAGAAAATCCATGGTCTAAAATCACTTCAGTTCTTATCCAAACACAAAGATTAAGATGGGGAAAAGTGTAAATTGTGGGGGGAAAAAATCTAAGTTTACTGTTTGCGAGGGAAAAAAAATCTAAGTTTACTGTTTGCGAGATATTCAATTTTAGTCCTTTTTTTCTAATTAGGTGTTGAAAAATCAATCCTGCACTCATTATTTTCATGTGAATTTAAGATATTCTCAAATCGTTTTAAATGTGAAATTAATTATTATCGGATCGAGAATATTTAATGTTAAAGTTCAAGAACGTTTTTTAGCATTTGAACTTGTTTAATGGTTAGGCATGGCTTATCAACCCAGAGGTTGGGTATTAAATGCTGCGATGTACCGAGGGATATACAAATTGCCTACAAATTAACAGTGAGATTCGAATCTTACGGATTAGCGATGATTTTTTTACTGACTGGTCCAATTTATTGTTGGAAACAAGGACCCCCTTTGCCTCACAAGGCTAAGAACCACGTTCATTTTAAGACCCCTATTGGGCTTCACAGGACCCAAAACACAGAAGCTCCTTCAGATTTTATCCCAACTGTTTGCGAGAGATTCAATTTTAAGTCGTTTTTTAATTAGGTGTGGGAAAATCAATTTTGCATTCATATTTTTTATTTTAATTTAAGATATTCCCAAATCACTTTAAATCTAAGACAAATTATGATGGACTCGAGAGTATTTAAGGTTAAAGCTCTTTTTACATAAGTGTTTTTTTGGCATTTGAACTTGTTTTATAATTAGGCATGTTATGCTGTCTAGAAGTTGGGTACAACCTTCAATTCTTAATATAAGAGTTAGTTTAACATTTAGTTTTCCTAAATATAAGATCCTGATCAGTTCTATTATTTATATTTATTTATTTATTTATTTTATGTTAGTCCTTATAGTAGTTATACATATTCAAAGTTTCATTAAATAATAATTCTAGTTAACACACATAATTAGTAAATGTATTTTAAAAAGGACAGCATCCATTTATCATGAATAACTGACTTAGTTAATTTTTTTAATCTACCTAAATTAATCAATTAGTTTTTATATTAAAAATATGATGTGATGTTAAATATTGAGGGATTACTTCGTTTTCCCTCTCCTTTATTTTGTTGGAATTGTGACGTGATTGGTTTGCAGCTTAAAATTGATATAAACCGTTGGTGAAATTGTAGGTTATTGGGCTTATGAAAGCAGGTATACCAAACCCGAAAATAGATTGCTAGCCATATCTATTTGGTGATGTGATATCATTTTTAAAAAAAAAACAAGAAGACTAATTTTTAATAACGTGACAAATTAAAATTTAAATTCTTATTGAGACAGATGCTTACATTTAGTACCTGGCAGTATTTCGAATAGGATCACTTTCAATAGAAGGATATTTATGTTTTAGTAAAAAAAACAGTTTTTTTTTAAAACCGAGATTTCCTCTTATTGAAACACTTTTGAAGGGAATTTAAACTTTAGTTCACCACGTTGTAGAGATTAATTTTTTTTTTATATTAGACTCAATTCCCTCATTGGTGTATTAAGTTCATTTTGTTCAGGAAAATCTATGATTGATGATGATGAGCACGAGAGCAGTGAGCCCTGCTCAAAGTACCGTCGGAGACAAAGGGACCACCTTTGCTTCGCAAGGCCTAGAACAACGTTCTTATTGTACCCCCATTGGGCTTCACAAGACCCAAAACATTAATTTTAAATGAGTTAATATGATATGTTTTTTTCCTCCTAAATCATCATAATTATATTTTTGAGTTTCCTTTCTCTTTTCTTCTCATACTTGATTATTGTTGAGAAAATATTTATAGAATCAATTTTAAAAAATTAGAGGAATATCAAGACCAAACTGCAGGAATTGGAAGCCCATCTTTCAGTCATCATTTATTTATTTATTTTTTTTGCGGGGACGCGATGATACAGGAATTTGCATACTAAATAAATTGTGTTATAAAACCAATGAAAACATGAAGATTTGATGCTGGCAAGAGAAAATTTCAAAGAAGAGGAACGGGAAGAATTTCTTGTTCACTTTTATTTAATGTTATTTGTTTTGCACAGGAATTTGAACGGCCCTTTATTCCTAGATTTCTTTCTTTCTTTTTTTTTTTTAATACATCATTTATTCATAGATTTCTGGATCATCATTTCAGTGCCAATAGCCCAATACCTATGTAAAACAGTAAGATGGGTGATGTTATCCGATGAGCTGGATCATGAATATGAGCAGGAAGCAAGTTTGATGGATCCCATGGTTCTTTCGTTATTAGTTACTCCCTCCGTTCCTTATTATAAGAGACGAATAACCGAATTACGTTGATAAAAAAAACAGTTAAAATTAGTTAAGAACAATTAATATGTAAAAAGTATAATTTTTTTTCCAAAAATACCCTCATTAATAAGGAGAGAGAACATGAGAGAACAATGGTAATTTATTAAAAGAAAGAGAAGTGGGAAGGAGAGAGAGTGTGAGTTGGAGACAATAAATATGGGTAAAATAGGAAATCAACACAAAAAAATAGAGACAACTTTTAAGTGTCTCTTGTATATAGGAACATGCCATAAGCACCAAATGTCTCTTATAATAAGGAACGGAGGGAGTAATACATTATATTAAAATCGATGGGTCCCACGTCTTATCATTTTATGTCAATAAAATTAAGAAAAAATCACTGAAAAATCTCTTATTGTAAAATTTATTACCTAAAACTATACTAAATTTCTCAAGCGAGTACAACGTATTTTCAAGTTATTCCAATCATTAAGTGGCGGGGCATTTCTGCAAATCCATCACAAATTCTCGACATAATAATTACAAATAAATATTTTAACTATCTCTTTTTGTTTTTTTTGAATTAGTTAAAAAGACAATATACTAATACTTATTTAATGACGGGAGGTAGTATTATAATAAACAGTTTACAAAAGTAAAAAAATCCTTGATGTATTTGACGAATGAATGTAAATGTTCGTGCATTTGATAAGTTTGACCCACGAATGTAAGTGAAAGATAAGATAAGATGATTTATGAAAATTGTAATTAATTAAATTTTGAATTTTAGAATGTCATGAATATCCATAAATTATGATCGCATTCACAACAAATTGATGCTTATTGGCATGATTCTGTTAAGATTATTTATGTTACTGGGCTCAGTTGGATTCAGAGTTATTTTAATTTTAATTAGCCCTGTTGCGTTTTTTTTTGGGCCAGCGGCCCTGTTGCTTTTTTTTTTTCGCGTCAGTTGCAGCTGAGCTCATACTCGGCCAACGTTTTTGTTTTCTATTGGTACATACTTGGATAACGTTGTTGGTGCATAGATGATATGATTCGACGCTGGGCTTAATTTCACGAACACTCTGATGACTTGTTTTGTCGTTTTAATCACCTTTAAGGCATTACTACCTTCGGTCTTTAATATAAGACCCTATTTAATTTTTTGTTTAGTCCTAATTATAAGACCCCAATCCATTTTGTCTCTCATATTTATGCATTTTTTTTCTAAGATAGTTCTTCTTATAATCATAGTTCTAGCCAATACACTTAATTAGCAAGGATATTTTAGGAATGACAACACTTATTTATTACAAATAACTAACTTAACTTATTTCCTTAATCTCCTCAAATAAGTCAACTAGGTCTTATAATTAGGACCGGAGGTAGTATTATTTACTTGACTTGTTTTTCTTATCCACTAGCTTTATCATATCATTGTTATTTAATCTCGAGAATAGGAGGATAGCTATGTTTATAAAAATAAAATTACCAAAAAGAGACTGCTAACACTAAATCACAGCCTTTTTGCAGTAGAATAAATTTAACAGTTCAACCTTCAGTTCTTCGTATAAAAATTAGTTGGAAGTTAGATTTGATTTTAAATGTAAGATTTTAATTCACTTTATTTTTTATTTTCTCATAAATATTCCTATTTATTGCGGAGGGTTCTCACTCCAATATACTTGAAGAGGGTATATTTGTAATAAATAACTAACTTAATTAATTTTTTTAATATTCTCAAATTATTTATTTAATTTTAACATTAAGGATTATACTTACAATAGAGAAGGTTATGGATAAATTAGATACGATAAAAGGTAAAAACTAGCCCACTCCAATCTCACCAGCTAAGCATCTCGAGCAAGTAGACAGGACGAAGAAGATGGTTGATCATAGACCAAACCCAAATGGCCTCTATTTGTTTTTGGTGAAAAAATGGCCTCTTTTATACGTGTTGATATTCTGGAACATGTTTTCTGGAAAGCGGAAACGGTAAGAAAGGAAGAAAAGAAGAGGGGGTAAAAATGGAATTTAAGGGTTTTTGATGAAAGTGTGAAGAAGCTGTTTCTACTTCCTTGCCTTGAGTTCTAAGTTATGTCCATTAGCTTTTATTACCACTGAACAACTATATTAGAAGTCCTCCACCGTAACCTGGCGTGGACGAAAAAGGCTTTGAAAAAGGGAAATAAAAAGAAAATTCCCTATCTCAATAGGTTCAATACATATGTTTTTTTATAATGGTCAAGATGATAATAGTATGGAGAATGGTTTAAGACAAAGTGCCTCTCACTAAGAACAAAAAGTGAATATTGTTAATTTTCTTATAAGTCATAAAACATTTTAACTATTTTCCCTCTCGATTTAAAATATTTTATTTTTTAAGGAAAAATAATATTCTACATATATTTTAAAATGTGTTTTTTAGGGAAAAAATATATGGCAAACTTTTCATAAAAAAAAAAATACATGGCAAACTGTTGGAGCATTTGTCGTCGAATTTGGACGGTCAAGATGGTTCCGCATGCCTCATGAATACTGTGTCTCCCCACACCAGATCCAGAAGCCACGTCACATCTCTATGATGAACGGCAGATACGTTCCCAACACCGGAAAAAATATTATTGGCGGAAACAGCAATACCACGACTTCTGATTGGTCCACGTCAGCACGAGTGACATGTCCGAATGCATTGCTTTTATGTTTGACGCAGGGCCTCATGTTCGGGAGAGTCGGGCTCGAGACGTTAATCCCGCTTTATAAAGAGCCTAAGCGACCCAAACGAATTACTCTAACTTGGCATTAGAACTATAGCCCGAAAGAGCGCATCTCGAAGCGCCGAGGCCACTACTCAGAATCGAAAACACCTCAACTGTCTTCATTTGAATCGCAGAGTGCTTACACACAACGTGATTCCCGCAGAGAGGAGGACACCATGTCTCGCTCGTGGGCACGGGGATCTCTGATCGTTCTGGCCATTATTTCCTTTGGTACGTAATACCTTTCCTGGTTTAGATCTGATACTACGTTGTTGGTTTTGGTTTATTCATTTGGCATTTTGATGCTGAAAAATGCGGCAGATCTCGCTTCCTGTTGACCTTGATCGTCCACTTAATTTACGTTATTGACGATAGTTTTTTAGTCTGTACGAATTTCTGTCAGTCCTTGATTGGTGACCTTACTTGACCATCATGGCTCTGCAAATTTAACGAGATCTTGTATGTGGTTGTTTACCATTCATAAAATATGTCCATTTAGTTCAATGGCAAGATTTGCTGTTATTTCGACTAGAAGGAGTGTTAGATTAACTCGTTCTTTTCGAGTTTAGAGATCTCATAGTTTAGTTTAGTCATTACTATGATGATGAATTGAACTTGATCGTTAATAGGGACTTGGATTACGTCTTTTTGCTTAATAGGATAGATGGTTAGAACTGTATTCATTTCTGCAGTCATGTTCAAAATTCACATAATTAACTGTGTGGTTGGTATTTCGATAAAAAGCAATAATGAATCTCTGAGAGCCAAATCAGTATCGTCGAAGATGTTTGAATGGTCTGGTTTTCCATGCTTATAGCCAACTTTCTTCAAGTTGAGGCTGAACATTTATCATGCATCCTCATTGATACCTTTTTGTGCAATGCCATTTCTCTGACTTCGATAACTGCATGCTCTCCTGCATTTAATTTTATTACACGTTCAAGCAATTGACTGTTCGACAGAAATTTCTTTGGAGTGAATGACGTGATTATGACTAAAATCAAATTCATTATCAAGTGCTGTATTTAACATGAAGAATGTGCACCGCAGGATGTTTGTTTGCAATTTCCATTGCAAAAGAGGAAGCAACCAAATTAGGAACAGTTATCGGGATAGACCTTGGAACAACTTATTCCTGTGTCGGTGTTTACAAGAATGGCCATGTTGAAATCATAGCCAATGATCAAGGTAACCGTATCACCCCATCATGGGTTGCTTTCACTGACAGTGAAAGATTGATTGGGGAAGCCGCGAAGAATCAAGCAGCTGTCAACCCAGAGAGGACTATCTTCGATGTCAAGAGACTTATCGGAAGAAAGTATGTTATCCACTTGTTGCTACGTTATAATTAATCTGAGAGAATAAAGTTACTGATGCAGACTGTTTTACAGGTTTGAAGATAAAGAAGTTCAGAGAGATATGAAGCTTGTTCCTTATAAGATTGTGAACAAGGATGGAAAGCCCTACATCCAGGTAAAAGTCAAGGATGGGGAGACTAAGGTTTTCAGCCCTGAGGAAATTAGCGCTATGATTCTGGGTAAAATGAAGGAAACCGCTGAAGCATTCCTTGGGAAGAAAATTAAGGATGCTGTGGTCACTGTCCCTGGTTAGTGGAGCAAGTTGCAACAATTTCTCTTTCCATACATTTCAGCACTCTTCCTGCTTATTTTTATCTGATTTTGGTCATTTTGTTTTCCTTTCAAATGTGCAGCTTATTTCAATGACGCTCAAAGGCAGGCAACCAAGGATGCTGGTGTCATTGCTGGACTGAATGTTGCAAGAATTATTAATGAGCCCACTGCTGCCGCCATTGCCTATGGATTAGACAAGAAGGGTGGCGAGAAGAATATCCTTGTCTTTGATCTTGGAGGTGGTACATTTGATGTCAGTATTTTGACCATTGATAATGGTGTTTTTGAAGTACTTGCTACAAATGGAGATACTCATCTTGGAGGTGAGCACTCTTCCTTAAGCGCACGATGAAAATATAAATGCGTCTTGTTTTTGGAATTCCGTCTTATTCAGTTGTCAACGCTGCTATTTGTATTTAACACTCCTTCCTTTTCCATTATTAGGTGAGGACTTTGATCAGAGGATAATGGAGTATTTCATCAAATTGATCAAGAAGAAGCATGGAAAGGATATTAGCAAGGACAACAGAGCTCTTGGAAAGTTGAGGAGAGAGAGTGAGCGTGCAAAGAGAGCTCTTAGCAGCCAGCACCAAGTCCGTGTGGAAATTGAGTCGCTCTTTGATGGTGTTGACTTTTCTGAGCCACTCACTAGGGCTCGTTTTGAGGAGTTGAACAATGACTTGTTCCGAAAGACCATGGGACCCGTGAAGAAAGCTATGGAAGATGCTGGCTTGGAAAAGCGTCAGATCGATGAGATTGTTCTTGTTGGTGGCAGCACCAGAATTCCAAAGGTACAACAGCTTTTGAAGGATTACTTTGATGGAAAGGAGCCCAACAAGGGTGTCAACCCTGATGAGGCAGTTGCCTATGGTGCTGCAGTACAAGGAAGTATCTTGAGTGGAGAGGGTGGTGAGGAAACCAAAGGTAAGTTAGTCCTTTCTCCTGATTCTCTTGGTGTTTGATTACTGCTAAATGTCATAATTTAATTAATGCTGACCAAGAAAATAACATCTTATGCTTGACACAGATATCCTTCTCCTGGATGTGGCACCACTCACCCTTGGAATTGAAACTGTTGGTGGAGTGATGACAAAGTTGATTCCCAGAAACACTGTGATCCCCACCAAGAAATCTCAGGTTTTTTACCACCTACCAGGATCAGCAGACGACCGTCTCCATTCAGGTATTGCTTCCTTAGTCAACTGCTCTCCTTCCCACGAACAGATATATCTCCTTAGTTTAGTATGCTTAACTGGGTGAAAGATCCATGAATTGGACTTAATTGTAATGTTATATCCATGATTAGGTATTCGAAGGTGAGAGGAGCCTCACAAAGGATTGTCGGTTGCTTGGGAAGTTTGACTTGTCTGGAATCCCGCCTGCTCCAAGGTCTGCTTCCTGCTTTCACTACGCTCTTGCTTTGAAATTTGTTCAAGTGATTTTGGAAATTTATTTATATTATTATCTATGACATTTCAACAGAGGCACCCCTCAAATTGAAGTGACATTCGAAGTGGATGCAAATGGTATCCTGAATGTCAAGGCAGAAGATAAGGGCACTGGAAAATCTGAGAAGATTACCATCACAAATGAGAAGGGGCGACTGAGCCAGGAGGAATCGACAGAATGGTTCGTGAAGCAGAAGAATTCGCAGAGGAAGACAAGAAGGTCAAGGAGAAGATTGATGCTCGTAACAGCATTGAAACATAAATAAAACGTATATAACATGAACCAGATTAATGACAAAGACAAGCTGGCCGACAAGTTGGAGGCTGATGAGAAGGAGAAAATTGAGACGGCGGTGAAAGAGGCCCTTGAATGGTTGGACGACAACCAGAACGCAGAGAAAGAAGACTATGAAGAGATCTCAGGAGGTTGAAGCTGTTTGCAATCCAATCATCACCGCAGTCTACCAGAGGTCAGGTGGAGCCCCTGATGGTGCCTCCGGCGATGAGGATGATTCTCACGATGAGCTCTAGACATGTTTTAGTGGATTTTTCTCTAGAGACATAGCTTAGATGAAGAGTCTATTTTTCTGATGGTGGGAACTGAGGATAATTTTCCCCCTATCCCTGCCTTTTTGGAGGCCTAGATACTTCCCAGAATTACTTGTATCTTGTTTTTGGTTTGTTGGTTTCTTTAACTTCTATGACAAAAGGTACTTCAAATGGGTCGGTCTCTCTCGCTGGTTTTACCTGAAGTGTCTGCCAGTATAAAGCGCGTACTAGTTAATTTCATAATTAAGCTATGTTTTCCCCATTCGGAGTGATTAATTCATAGATAATCCCGAGACAAGTTTTTCCCATTATATATTTTACAATGATTTCTGTTTGGTAAATGATGGACGTTTGGGTCGGTAGAAAAATAATATGCTCACACTATATTCTAATGATCAACTTTTGCATCTTTAAATTCATCCCATGTCACGCTAAACCAAAAGGGGGGATTGATGGCATGAAATTTTAAGTATCTGAGTGATTTTTACTTTCACACAAAACCAACTGCAACGTTAAGGGCTATTTTGTCCTTCTCCCAATGGCAATGCTGGTTTCTCCGGCCTACCTGTTCTCTCTCCGCACAGTGGATTTTGGTGTCTCGCTATCCATCTATCGGTAATGAGTTGTTTCCTGATCAAAATGGGGTTTCGATCGAAGTAACGTGAGAGTAAATTTGCCTCAAGATTATAAAATCCCTTTTAAAAAACTGGTTACGAAGGATATCCTATTTTTTTT
>NW_021633938.1:0-26383 GCF_004799145.2 Neltuma alba
CTCACTAGGGCCTCCAATGGCCTTCTCTACACATGTCCAACCATCTTAAGCGATTTTCAATCATTTTCTCTTGGATAGGTGCCACACCGACTCCTGTCCTGATATTTTCATTTTGAATCCTATATTTTCTTATATGACTACACATCTATCTCAACATCCTTTCTGCTACCCCGACTTTGTGCTCTTGTTTTCCTTTTATTGCCCAACATTCACTACCGTACAATATAACTGGTCTTATAGCAGTTCGATAAAATTTTCCTTTAAGTTTCTCAGGTACCCTTTATCACAAATAACTCTGATAGCTTTCCTCCACTTTAACCAGCTAGCTTGTATTCTATGAGAAACGCCTCCATCAATTTCCCCATCCTCCTGTATAATGGATCCTAGGTATTTAAACTTTGATACTTGAGGAATGATTTCATCCCCCATCTTCACCTTCAAATCCCCATTGCCTTGCCTCCCACCAAAATCACAATGCATATATTTCGTTTCTTCCTGCTCAAGCAGAAATCTTTCGACTTCAAAGTCCTTCTCCATAACTCCAATCTAGTGTTAATCTCTTCTTTTGATTCTGCCTTGAGAACTATATCATCCGCAAAAAACATGGACTTAGGGATTCTTTCTTGAATAGGCTCAGTGAGAACATCCAGAACAATGTTGAACAAGTACGGAATCAAAGAGGATCCCTGATATAGGCCAATCTTAATAGGAAAGTCCTTTGTCTCACCTCCAGACGTCCTACACTGGTAGTTACCCCCTCATACATATCTTGTATGGTTTTGATATAAGCAACCCGTACACCTTTATTTTCCAAAGCCTTCCACATTACTTCTCTTGGCACACGATCATAAATCTTTTCCAGGTCAATAAAAAATCTATGTAAATTCCTTCTTTTACTCCTATATCTTTCCATTAACCCCTTTAGTAAATAGATTGCTTCCGATGTGGATCTCTAGGCATAAATCCAAATTGTTTTCCGAAGTAGAAGTCTCCAGCCTCAACCTATATTCCATCACTTTTTCCCACAACTTCATTGTATAACTCATAAGTTTTATCCCTCTGTAGCTTGCACATTTTTGAATGTCTCCTTTATTCTTGTAAATAGGAACTAAAATGCTTCTCCTCCAATCATCTGGCATATTCTTAGAGCGTAAAATTTTATTACAAAGCTTGCTTAGCCACACCTCACCCTTATCGCCCAAACATTTCCAAACTTCAATAGGGATACCATCAGGCCCAATGGCTTTACTATTGTCCATTTTCTTGAGAGCTGCCTTAACCTCTCCGAGACGAATCCTGCGATAGAAAGCTAAATTCCGATCATCTTCGTTAATTAGCAAGTCCTGTAAGTCCTGAGTCGCATAATTGCTTCCCTCATTAAACAACTCGTAAAAGTAAGCCTCCCATCTGTCCTTAATATCACCATCAGTAACTAACACTTTACCATCTTCATCCTTTATACACTTTACTTGGTGCAAATCTCTCTTTTTCCTCTCTCTTTGCTTCGCAATCTTGTAAATATTTCTTTCTCCCGTCTTTGTTCCTAACTCCTGAATAAACCCCTCATAAGTTTTAGTATGTACTTCGCTCACTGCTCTCTTCGTCTCTTTTTAGCCAACTAATACTTTTCCTGTTTTCTACACTATTGTACAAATGTATGGCCTTAAAACGATCTCTTTTCTATTTGACTTTCTCTTGCATACTTTTATCCTGCCACCAAGACTCCTTATCTCTCTGACCAGAACCTTTGGATTCTCTCAAAATTGTTTTAGCTACCAAACGAACCCTTGTACCTATCTCTTCCCACATCATGTTCGCATTTCCCTGCGACTCCCAATCCCTTCATCCAAAAAGGTCCTTTTGGATAACTCCCGCTTCTCACCCTTTAACTGCCACACTTAACCCTGGGTTTTACCACTTGATGGTACTTTTGCCTGGTACTTTTAAAACGTACATCAAGGATAAGTACTCTATGTGGGTAGTCACCCATCTCCTGTAATCGCTTTGCAGTTAATACACAGTATTCTATCCGGATTCTTAACCAAAAAGAAATCAATCTGTGATTTTGAGGCACCACTTTTGTACGTGATTAAATGCTCCTCTCGCTTTTTAAAACAAGTGTTGACAATCTTAAGATTGTATGCAAGAGAAAAGTTGATAATAGATTGCCTCCACTATTAAGCTCCCTAAAACCAAAACCACTATGGGCCCTGCTGAATTGTCCTGCTTCCTTACCGACATGTCTATTAAGGTCCCCACCGATAAAATTTTTTTCTTTGAGTGGTATGCTTTGAACCAACCTCTCCATATCTTCTCAGAATTTATCTTTAAAGTGTGTCTCTGCCCCAACTTGAGGTGTGTAGGCACTAATGATATTAATAGTATCTTTCCATCAATTACTCTTAACGATATTATTCTGTTCTCAAACCTTTTAACCTCTACAATGTTTTTTTTTTCATGTTCCATCAACGACGATACCAACCCCATTCTTTGTACTTACCTTTCCTGTGCACCAAAGTTTATACTTTCCAAGTTCCTTGGCAGCTTCTCCAGTCTATTTGGTTTCTTGGAGGCACAAGATATTAGTCCTTGTGCCTAAAACCAACTAATAATCAAATGAGAGAGCTTAGATGTCAAACGATTGTATTATTCTTTCAACTCCTCCTTTTCATTTTTCATATACCTTTTCCCATTATTCATCACCTTTATGTGTTCAAATGTACCATTCCATGAATTTGTTACTTAAGATTTGGGATGTATGTGGTTGAGCTTCATGAAATGAGATATTTATTTAATTTCGACACAAAATACGGAATCAAATGTTGATTGGTTTGTAATGTATGTAAAGAGAATTACATTTTGTAATACCAATTACCACGCATTGGTAATACATTGCCGAGGCATATGAACTAGGATCACAACATATAAAAATCTTAAAAAATAACTCCTCCGGTTCTAAATATAAGACCTATTTTGTAGTGTAATTTACACTATAAAAAGAATCTTATATTTAGGATCGGAGGAGTATATTATTGCTCTTACCTCTTATAGTCTTCTTTCCTCACTTGACTATATCTACTGGTGACACTCCTCTATTATGAGGGAACCTCTTCAGCCACCGTCCTAGCTCCTTTGGGACAGGAATCACGATGTCGTCATCTTCTTTGATGGAACATATCCGAGGGCTCTCCAATGGTAACAAATCAGCATTATCTTCTTCATGTTGATAATCTCTTACTGCATACCTCTTTTAATTAGAATCCAGTAAAATACAATAAGCCATTAGTTCATCACCATACCTCTAGCTACATACTATGGCTCATATACTATCTACTATACTATACTTAAGATGGTTACTTTATAAAATTTTTTTTTCAGCACCACAAGAACATACTTATTCTTTTTTGGAAGTTTGGTGGGCTGTTTCTGTTTTTCACTTGGAAATTATTCCCTGACATCCTCAAAAAAAAAAAAAATATTGGATGTTTCTTGCCACGGTTTTTTTGGCTGTCATAAGAAGGAATCAATGAAGCAGCTACTCATTTGTCTATGTTAAAATAAAATATTTAAAATTGTGATGATTTGGAGAAAAAGACAGATTTAATGGTCAAATTTAATATCCTATTAAAATATTATTATAATATTAATAATATATAAATTTAAACATTTAAAAATTAACTTGGATAGTTTATAATTGCAATAAATGAATAATAAATAAAGGAAAATTGTTAAAAATTATCCAATAATTGTCATCTTTAAATTTTATTATGATCTTTGTACTGTTCTTTTTCATTTTCATCTTGTGAATCTGAATTATTCAAATTTTTATTGTTTAATATTATAATAATATTTTAGAAGATATTAAATTCAACCATTGAATGTTGATTGAATAATGGAAATAATAAGTGCTAACCAAAAAATATAATGGAGAGGATAAGTAGAGAGGAAGTAGATAGAGAAGTTAGTGTGAAAACATTCTTTCTTTCCTCACTGAATTAAAGCTTTATATTTAAGATCAACATAAGGTTTTTAACTGGTTCCTATATTTTGATTATTAGACAGAGTATAAGAATAAGAGTACATAGACAAGTTCCATGTTGGCGCAGTGCACTCAAAACTTCAAAACTCAGTTCAAAAAAATCATCAATCAAAATATATCATTTATTGTAATAGAAAAAAAAACATTATTTGTATTTCCTCTGGTTTTGCATGTAAGACCTATTTTGTAGTATAATTTATATTACAAAATGGGTCTTACATTTAGCACCACCGAAGGAGTAATTAACAATCCATAGACTAAACAACTTATGTATATAGTAATCCAAAATTTTCCTACTTCAATTCACTTGGAAGTAGAGAATTGTTGGAGTATGCAAACCTTGAAACCAAACAACACGGCGTATATCCATCTTACTTGGACATGACGGGCTAAAGAAACAAAGTACACATATGTACTTCGCTAGAAATTAAACGTGCACACACATGCACGTTGTTTAAAGCCGCGTAAGCGTGTGATCATTTTAATGATCTGTAATAAATATCAGATACCACATGAATCTACTTTTGAAGTATAGATTAATAAGATAACAAAGAGTTCAGGCATATGTTGATCATCTTATTAAGGATTGACCAGAGACGAAAGAGATAAGCTGCTGTTGAAAAGGATGAAGCCTGGTCCGAGATAGATCAAAACATGGGATTTGCAGAGAAACTAGAATTCAAATCCCGAGCCAGGCGACATCCCTATCAACCCCAACCTCCCATAACTTGATTCATTATATACAACAGCAACAACAAGAAGAAGAAGAAGAAGATGATGATGATGATGAAGAAGTGTTGTGAAATAATGCAATATGTGTGTCAAATAAAGTCCCACATGGGAAAGATGAGAAGAAGTCTAAGTGTATAAATGAGATCAAGCATCCTTGGGGGGGTATAATGGGCCAAGAGGGAAGTGGGCTCGCGCACACAACAACAGGCCACCAGGAGGGAAACGCAGTTGTAAACCGGCGATTTCCCCCCTGCGTGTGAATTAAACGCGCGTGGTAAAGCCTCATTTTACGAAAATTATTTTAAACTTTGTTGAATATTTTTTAATAAAATTATGCTTACCAGAAAAGCCTATTTTGACCTGTTAAAAAGTCAAGAGGCTTACTGTTTCGTTTTGTGGCCGACCGGAACGCGTTTCGCGCGGGGTGTAGGCGAACGTTTGTGGTCGCACCAACGTTCGCAGGCTGTTTTTCCGTCTGTCCAACGTGAACCTCATACCTACTTCTTCGTTTTTGGGCTCGTACGTCCGCTCACACGGCGAAACAGAGGATGGCGTCCTCCGGTGATGTGGCCATTGCGCGCGCCTATAGGGACGTAGGCGTACGCGTCCGTGTTGAACACTGCCTTCTTCACTCTCTCTTCTCCTTCTTCCGCTGTGTTTCCTGTTACAATCGCTTTCGCTGTTCTGCTACCTTGCTTCGCAGGAAGGGTTCGTTTGATCCTGGGGAGTGCCGCTGCCTGTTACACCGAGGGGCTGCGGGGAATATCTCTCAAGGACAGTGTCCTTGTGACGCTACTCGAACCGGATTTGCTGTTCCTCATTTGCTGCTGCCAACAAGAAGCAATGAAGAGGGCGGTAAATATACACACACACAAATAGCCCTAGAATGCTGAGTTGGCAAAGCAAGGAAAGGCATATATGCAGTTTCCAAAAGAAAAACACCATCGGACCTTTTTGTCTTGGGAGTTTCATATGTTTGATGTTTGGTGTGACTCTCTCTCACACAAAAAACCAGTTGCCTTCTTACAGCCTAATTAATTATCTGTGGGCTATACAATTAGTCATATTCTTAAAATAAGACACAATTGACTAATTTGAGAAGATCAAGAAAGTTACTAAATTACTTTAAAATATTTATATTTATTATTTTTTTAAACTAATTTACCCCACTAATAAATTGATTATGATCTAATAATACATATAAGTATTTTAAAGGGACTACGTAACATATGCTATAATTAAGTAATTTAGTAACTTCTTTAATTTTTCAAAATTTAATCAAGTGGGTCTTATATAAGCATCAATAGTATCAAACAATAATGTGCATATCTTGTCAGGGTATTCAATTTAAGGATCAACAATATGGACTTGTTTGGTTTACAAAGAAGTAAATTGAGAGAAAATAAGTGATTTGAAGCAAAGTGAAAAAGGCATTAATTATTTGGTACATAATGCAAAAGAAGATTGTTTTATCATTTAATAAGAAGATATTATGAAAATTTTATCATTTAATTTTTATATGAATGATTCTTAATTCATATTTAAAATGGGGAAGGAATCCAAAGATTTTAAAATTGTGATAATTTAAAGAAAACAACAAAAAAAACACATCAGTGGTTGAGCTGGCAGAACATCGTTATGAAAATTCAATCTACCTTATTTATAAGTCACATGCAGGGCTTAGTAATGGGGGGGACAGACTAGCCTGTGGGTTGCTTATAGCTAGATTAACTTAGAAGTGATTGTTGGATTAGGGTTTGGGATTGGATTTTTTTTGAATATTTAATTGTTGGATTTTTTTTGGCCAGAATGTTATTGTTGGATTTGGTTATGAACTTATGTTTAGAAATGATATTCTTATTTGTTTTAGGAATAAAATTGAACGTTTTTGTCAATTTGATTGTTTAGTGCATTATCTGACTACTAAAAATTGTTGTTTATGTTGATTCAATACAAAGAGGTTGTATATAAAATTTAAAAAAATTATATTTTAAAAGATAAAATTTTCATAACGGTTATTTAGAAAAACGTCATGATAAGTGACTTTCCATGACGGTTGTGATTAACTACCATTGGGAAAAGTTTCTAAACCCATGCTGTTTTGATGCTATAAATGACATGTGTCAAGAACTTTTCACGATGGTCACTTGTACTAACTGCCATGGGAAGTCACTTACCACGACATTTTGGTAAATGACATGAAATTCTCAAATTTATTATATTGACGTCATAGACGTCCCTCTCTAAATTGTAGTCAATAAAATTAAAAGGCTTTTTTGCAATAATAAAACAAGCATGAGCTAGCCCACCCATGCGTAACCCATTTTCACCTATTAAAAAAATGGCTTTGGTTAGCTTGCAGAACAAGTTAAAACAATACATGTTAACTCATTTTTAATCTCTATTTTTGTTTCAAGAAGTAGAAATAGATGAACTGGCTGAACTCTATTGTAAGAATTTTAAGATACTAAAAAATGGGCCAGTTGTTGGACTAGTCAAAGTAGTAGTTTAAAGGTTAATAAGCTAACTGGGATTAATCTAAGGACAAATCAAGCTAGCCCAATTTAATTAAATATACAAAAATATTGATACTGGTTATGGAAAAAAGTAATATCCAAATAAAAGATGCAATATGCTTCGAATTATCTTACATTAATTGCATCCCAGTTTAAATTATGATAGCAAAATAAATTATGAAATATCTATCATCAAAGTTTAACATGAATGATTCTTGATTCATATTTAAAATAGGAAAGAAATACAAAGCATTAACATCGTGATAATTTGAAAAAAAAAGGATAAAAGAATATATTGGTAGAAAAGCTTATTTGTAAGTCACATGTGGGCTAAGCAATGGGCAAAATGGACTAGCTTGAGGGGGGCTTGCATAGCACGCTTGTATAGGGAAAAATGGGTATGGACTAGCCCATATACCCATGTATAACCTATTTTTTCCTGTTAAAACATGGACCAGGCTTGCCTATACACGTTAAAACGGTACGGGAAAAAAGAAGGGGAGTAGTTGGTTCTCCCTAAAGGTCTATTACCAACTGCACATGAACCCAATTTTGTCAACACTGCACCTGGACCTCACATGAGGGGATAATCTGTAGGTGACAAAGAAGTTGATCTTTTGCTGCCTGCCTGGTACTACAAGGCAGCTATTATGGAGTCTGTTTCACTTGTGTTATACAATTATGGTTTTTCCCATATCAATGTCTTAGGCCCTGTTTGGATGACATTGCAAACCATAGTTTGGAAGGCTAAACCATGGTTTGCACAAAATGTCATCCAAATAGGCAGTGTAAATTTTCAAACCGTGGTCCAGGTAAAACCATGGTTTTATCAGAAGCAAATAATAGTTGCTTCTGGTAAAAAAATTTGCAACGATTTAGGGGGCAACGGTCATTCACCCAATAATACCCTCATCCTTCTCTTCACTGGTCGACACTCCATCTTCGCCGAACGAGTGATTATTCTCTCTTCACCCAGCTCGAAGCTCGCCTCTTCGCCCTTTCTTCATCATCAGCTCGCCTCTTCACCGGCTTGCCTCTTCACTGTCACTGCTATGAATTTCTACATCGGTGAGATCATCTTGGGCTCACGAAAACAGGGGCTGGTTGAGTGTTTCACGGCTCGCCAAAACCAGATCAAGCGTTGGGTTGTTCGATCCATCCATCCTCGGTTTCCAAGCTTCATTGTTCAGTTTGCCCGGTCAGGTCACCGTGGCTAGTTCGGTTGGTCAGATCTTGTACTCAGGTTAGCTCTCTTTGGTGATATTAAAAATTTTGTTCACTCATGCATTTTCTCCATTCACAACCAGCATCGATCTGTCAGCTCCCTGCTTGTGGTTCTGGTTTGGTCCCTCCTCTGTCTTTGATCTGTCATCCCATTGCAAGTCATCTGAATTTGCTTAGAACCGTGGCTATTATATTTTCACTGTTGTATGTTGATTCTTGGAATGATTTGGCTGTAGTGTTCTAATATCCTCTTCGAATTGCAAGCTTCCTCCTACTTTCGTTGTTCAATTTGTTCAACCAATTTTTTCCAAAACTAACCAGCATGTTGTTCGAAGGAATGAGATCATTATTGCTTGCTTTGGTTTCATAGTAGTATGATTTTATGAAACGAAGAGGGAACAGATTCTGGTAATTGATACAATCTGGGCCAAAGGGATAACCATTAACTAACTACCCTACCCGCTCGGTGACTTCGATAAACATTTTCCAGGAAAATTTCCCTATGGATCAAAGCTGGACTCATCAATGTCTGGTTTTGGAGGCAGGGGATGTATCTGGTGATATTGTTTTAGAGATGAGAAAGCCTAGCAATTGAATTCTACTGGTTATATATATTCAATGCAAGTTCTTTTTCCTCTTGTTGCTTGGCGTGGGATCCCTTTTTTCTGTCTAGATTTCCCCCTGGAGAAGAAGCCTGTGAAGTCGAACAATGTATTAGGAATTTCTTTTTCCTTGGATATTACTTTAGGTTTGTGATTAATTAAATTAATTAACATTATTTGTTAAGAGTCGATTTGATTTGGGACGAGATAAGAAATGTGTTGTCCTGTACTGTTGTATTAAGGACTTTGATAGATTTATGGCCAACTTTTGAGAGTGAGGAAAAATGGAATCACAACTCAAATCCATGTATATATTGAAGGAAGTGATTTCTATTTTGGTCAGAGGTTTATGTTGCTAGTTTTTTTTATTTTCGGTTGACAAATCCAATAAGAATATAATTTTAAAAAAATATTATGAAAAGCTTATGCAACATTTTATTTTTTTAAAACAATTATGTGCTTTATAATATTATTGCATTCATCATGAACATTTGTATTAATTACGCACATGAATGAATTTTTTTCAAATATATTCGTAATACACAGTTATTTCAAAAGTTAAGTACAATATGATTTATGGTGCATGATGGTTCAAATATGGTTTTTCTTATTATTTTGTCTTCCAATCGTCTTTCTACAACAGTTAAGAAAAAGAAAAAGTATACATAATAATTTAGTTAGTTTTGACGTTTTAAAAGTTAGTATTTTGAAGCAAAAACAGATAATGAAGTTTGGAATAGGAGGGGGTGTATTTTTTCCGGCCATGTAAAATTAGAATTTTCTTGTGTTTGTTAATTTTTGTCGCGCTTGGTTTGGTAGGAAGGAATTGAGATTTAAGATGTGGTCAACTTTTTCACCTATTGCAGTAGACAATATGATTTTTGTTATTTCATATGATTTTGGGTTGATTAACTTGTGATGATTGAAGAGCTGTAATTGTGTTATAACATAATGGGTAAGGATACAGTGAAAGCTTTCTCAGATGTAAGAACCACAAAAGTGTTTATTGACCTGTGCATTGAACTTGTGCAACAAGGAGAAAGAAGAGGTACAAGCTTAACAAAGAAAGCTTGGGATATTCTTGGTGATAAGTTTACTGCGAAAACTGGGAGAGTGTACGCAAAACCTCAATTTAGGAACAAATATGATTCCCTGCAAAAGGAGTTGCAGACATGGGATAGGCTGCTTTGTGAGATAGGTTTGGGATGGGATATTGAAAGGAATACTGTTAGTGCAACTGATGATTGGTGGGAGAGGAAAATAATGGTAATTATTGAACCTTTTGATCTTACATTTTCTCTACCCGTTAATGTTTTTGGTATATTTACTATTTTTTTGAATATTTTATGATATTATTGGTGTCTAATGTGTAGGAAGTTCCGAACTACGAAAATTCAGAGAAAGAGGACTTAATTTAGAGATCAATTAACTCAACTGTTTGGGAGTGTGGCTGCAACTGGACCACAAGCATGGCCACCTTCTTTTATGACACTTCTAAGTAAAGGAACACCCAATGAAGATTTGGAAGAAGGGTCTGGAGATAGTGATGAAGTTTTAGGTGCGCCAAGTGGGGAATTTAACTCAGTGAACTTCAATGACAATAGTGGAGGTAGTGGGGATAACACTGAATTGAGGCAAGATAACAGTGGTGGGGGTACAAGCAGAGGTGGGAGTCGACCTAGTAGCTCACTAGGGGTCAGAAGGAAGAGTGAAATCATGAAGAAATACACATCTCCCTCTATGAAAATAGCAGATACACTTAGCAAGATTGCTGAAACAAATATTTCTGAGGCTGAGCGTGGATATGAGGTCATTTCACGACCAGAAGCTAGAAGGTTGGAAGAAGAAGCACGTGCTTATGAGATTTCAATTAGGGGAGTCTTGTCTCACCTCAAAACAGTTCCTAAAGTTGTTAGTGATCCTGATTTCTTTAGACGGTGCACACAACTCCTTATGGAACGGCCGGAGGCACGGGAAATGTATGCGACTTTGAAGGATCAGAAGGAACAACTTCTACCCATTTTGGAGCATTATACTAGGGATTTATGACTTGTTTATTATATTAGACAGTTCCTTATGTGTATCGTTTTATGTGACTAGTGGATTGTTGTATGAATCAGACAACTCTGTAAGTTTTATAAATGTTTCGTAATTTCTACGTAAGGATTCTAAACTTTATGTGTATGTGCACAGGATAAAACGAATATGGATGCTAAAATTAAATTGTGGAAGAGCATGCTAAGGGACAAAAAAAAAAGGGTTAACAAAGTTGCAGCATTGGTCGGTGCATACGCTACTTTGAACTTGTGTAAAGAGCCTCGGTATACAAGTGCTTATACAGGTAGCCTATGGGTAAGGGATGTTTTAGATGGCAACCCCAGTCGTTGTTATAACATGTTTAGGATGGAACGGGGTGTGTTCTTAAGTTTGGTGGAATAATTGCAACAACATGGTTTAAAAGAAACTAAAAATATCGGGATACATGAATAAGTTGCAATGTTTTTACATACCATTGGCCATGCACTTAGTAGCAGAATGCAACAAGAAAGATTTCAACATTTAGGGGAGACAATTAGCAGACATTTTCATAATGTCCTCATGGCATGCTGTAGACTTGCCATGTCTAATATCAAACCAAAAGATCCAACATTCCGGCATGTTCATACAAAAATTCAGTTTGGTAAATACTGACCTTTTTTTAAACATGCTATTGGAGCAATTGATGGCACACATGTTTCCTGCGTTGTCAATGCAACAGATCAAACTAAATTTATCTCTAGAAAAGGAATAGTGTCGCAAAATGTCATGAGGGTTTGTGATTGGGACATGTGTTTTAGTTTTGTCTTGGCCTGATGGGAAGGTAGAGCAAATGATGCTTGGATATTTGATCATGCCCTCACAACTCCTTTAATGAACTTTCCCCATCCACCTAAAGGTATTTTTTTTATTTCCTACATTTTATTTATATTTAGCTTAACAATAGAAACATAATTTACAATAATTTCATTTTTTATATAGGAAAATATTATTCGGTGGATGCTGGATACCCAACACCAAATGGATATCTCGGCCCATACAGATAGGAGCGTTACCATCTGCCTGATTTTCGAAGGACATCTGGGTTTGAAAATGACAATGAGGTCTTTAATTATTTCCATTCAAGTTTAAGGAGTACAGTTGAAAGAACTTTCGGAGTTTGGAAAAAAAAGTTCGCAATCTTACGAAACATGCCATCCTATGACTATGAAACACAAGTTAAAATCGTTTGTGCAACGATAGCTATACATAATTTTATTAGAATGACATCTATCACTGATCCCGGATTCGTTCAGTTGGAAGAAGGTACTTATGCAGAAGAAGATGATGATGGGGTTGGATTTTCACGTACATTCATCAATTCAATCTTCATCTTACATGGCTCAGGCTCGTGACAGTATAAGAGACGAACTTGTTAATTCAACACAAGGATAGTAGTTATGTCTTATTTATTTTCTTTTATTATAGATTGTAATATGTAGTTAAAAACAAAACCTATTACAAATGCTTTGTATCGATGCATCATTTTAATTATTATGACACTTCTTTATTTATATTCCTTTTATTAATATTATACCTTATATTCTCACGCCAATTATTACTTACTGTAATAATTAATAAATTGTTTTAAGACGTGTTTATTCTATTTTATCAAACAATATCATCCCATTTCATGTTTATAATCTTCATGCAAAATACATGATTTTCTGTTTGCAACAAAATAATTCATCTTCTCTAAAAATATTTTTACTCTTATATTTTATGAATATATATATGTGGTGACAATTAATTAATTAATTAATTATATTAAACATTAGAGGTTATTATACATGTAGTATGTTATTACAAAAAGTAGTTGTAAAAAAATATTATGGGATTTCATGTTTAAAATCTTTAAAGAAAATTAATATTTTTCTGTTAGCAAAAAAAAATTCATTTTTCTATACACATATTTAATATTATGTTTTATAAATATATATACACATATTAATTATGTATTAATTATATTATCTTATATATTATTAATTATGTTAGTAAAAATTATTTTATTAACAATTTTATTTCTTCAAATCAAAATATATCATAAAATTTATCTCTTATATAATTATCATATTAACTTATACCCTTTTTGGTAATTTTCACATGTAAAAAGTGCTTCTGGTAATAACTATCTAAACACTCTCATTTCTCAGAATCACTTTTTCACAAAATCTATTCTCTACAAAATCTATTTTCCAGAAGCTATTCTTCAAATCACGGTTTGGTTTCATCCAAACACACCCTTAATCTGATACCTTCACAAGGCTTCTACATGTGCTATTATAGTCTATATGAATAAACGATTAAGAACTGGATTCTTGCCACCCTAATTGTTCATACTCGAATGAAATTTCAGCACCAGGTGAATGTGTTTTGTTCAAATTTTCTAGCTCAAGAGGGTTTTCATTGAGGGAGTCATGTTGAGTATTACAATAAAGCTATTTACGGGCTACGTTTCCCTACAAATGAGAGGTGTCATGTTCGATCTCATCTGTTTGTTTCTCTAATTATATATTTCCCCCAGTCTTAATACAAGAGTTAGTTAGTTAATTTAAGTAGGTTAAAAAAATTTGTTAAGTTAGTTATTTGTAATAATTATATTTGTCTTTCTTAAAATACCCTTGCTGATCATGTGTACTAGTTATAACTATCATTTGATAGAATCTTTAACATGTACAACTACTATAAGAATTACTTTGAAATATATATAAATATGAGAAACAAAGTGGATTTGTGTTTTATATTTAAGATCAAACTAAAAGTCAAACTAGCTCTTATACTACCTTCGGTCCTTAATATAAGAGCTAGTTGACTAATTTGAGTAAGTTAAGAAAACTAGTTAAGTTAGTTGTTTGTAATAAATATGTATTGTGTTTCCTAAAATATCCTTACTAATCAAGTGTATTGACTAGAACTATCATTATTACAAAGATTACATTAGGAAAAAAATAGATAAATATGAGACAAAATAGATTGGGATCTTATATTTAGGACCAAAATAAAAATCAAATGAACTCTTATATTAAGGACTAGAAAGGGTATTAAGGACCGGAGGTAGTGTATATGTGTGTGTGTGTGGAAATATTCCTCAAGTGATGGAGGAAGTATTCTTAGTTGATCCCTTGTATCTCCGTTATGTTTCCTTTTTTATTCTCTAGGGGGAGAGCATTTCACAACCTTTTTTTTTTTTTTTGACCAGAAGAGCATTTCACAACCCTATTGGCCAAACAAGCAAGCCGTATTATTTCTTTAAATATTCCTTCTTTTTTGGCCTCCACACTAAACTAAGTACATTGATGTAAATCCAAAGCCGTATTGTTAAAAGGGCTTACATAATGCACCTAAAATATGGAGAGAAAAAAATTTCCGAAAATTCACACAATAAATAGCAAGTTCAAATGGAAGGTTCGTAAGGATTCTTTAATAAGAAAACTGCTATGAAATTTCAAGAAATAAACATAATTACTAAAAAATTTTATTGGCAAAAGAAGAGCCTACAATGACAAGTTTTAGAATATGAAATGGCAATTGTTCATTTGTTATTAAGACTTATTAATTATCTTTTTTTTTTTTTTTGTCTTAAGATTTCATTGTAATTCTCTCTACTTTAATTTCACTCAATTCGGCCAATGTAACTGAGGTACTGGAATCCAAATGAACATGCTTGATGTTGCTAACCTCTTACTACATATATATCTCTTATAACTGAATTCTAGCATAATAAGCTATTAGTTCTTTTTTCTTTTTTCTATTAGTTCATCTCCAATGCGCTTCCAATGTTGTCAAATTAATTGTCAGTACCCAGTTTCTGTCCTTGATTCTCATGAGCGGATTTGGTGGGCCAGAGTACCTCTAGGCATACACATTATTTAGGATGGCTTTAAAATATGCCTCCAAACTTTCTCCCTCACACAAGTACGCATTCTTTTTGGAAGGTTTGGTGGTCTGCTTCTCTGTCATACAAGAGCTTGCTTTTCATTGGGAAATTATTCTCCGACATCCTCGAAAAACATTATTTGGATGTTTCTGTCCGCGGTTTTTTTGGCTGTCATTAAAAGAAGAAAGAATTACAAAAAGTTCTAAAAAAAATTAATTACTAAAAGTTCCGAACGTATTATCATTTCATACTCTGAAATTTGTCATTGTTTATTTTTCACTTGTCGATGGACTTTAAGATAATTAAATCTGTTTTTTTTAGGATGATGAAATCAATGGAGCATATATTCATTTTGTATTCATTTTAAAACATAGTATTTGAAATTGTAATAATTTAGAGAAAAGACATATTTAATGATCAAATTTAATATCCTGTTAAAATATTATTCACAATATATAAATTTAACCATTTAAAAATTTAACATGAATGGTTTAGAATTGCAATAAATAAATAACTTTAAAATATTAAAAACTTTCCAAATAGTTCACAACTGTAAATTTTTATTATAATCTTTGTATTTGTTTTTGCATTTTTTATCCTCTATAAATCTGAATTGTTCAAACTTTTTGTTATTTAATATTATAATAGTATTTTGAAAGATATTAAATACAACCATAAAAAGTGAATTTAATAATGAAAATGACAAGTGAAGAGGTAGCAGAGACACTCCTCTCCCAATGGATTGATATCATATTTTAAGATCAAAGTAAATGTTCCAACTAGTTCCCACATTTAGAGTTAGAGAAAGTACTACCTCTGGTCCTTATTATAAGATCCCGTTTGACTTTTTATTTGGTCCTAATTATAAGACCCCAATCCATTTTGTCTCTCATATTTATGCATTTTTTCCAAAATAATCCTTCTAATAATGATAATTCTAACAAATACACTTAATTAACAAGGATATTTTAGGAATGACAACACTTATTTATTACAAATAACTAACTTAACTTATTTCCTTAATCTCCTCAAATAAGTCAACTGGGTCTTATAATTAGGACCGGAGGTAGTATAAGAGTATATAAACAAGTTGAATATATATGTTGGTACAGTGGAATCAGAACTTCAAAACTTATTTTAAAAAATGATGAATAAAAATTCATCATTCATAATTAACAATCCATATATCCAAGAGACTAATCAACTTTTGTGTGTGTGTGAATTGGAAGCAGAGAATTGTGGGGCACAGAAACCTTCAAACCAAACAACACCCTATATATCGATCTTGCTTGGACATGACGGAATTCCATTTTTTCTCAGTACTTCGTAACACCCAAACCAAACAGCATCATCATCGTCCCCACCAGGATGTCGAAGATTGTCAATTTCAGAGAAAAACAAAGTCCCTTTCGCAGCCTAAAGAAACAAGAAAATATATACACCTCATTAGGGGAAAAAAAAAAAAACACACACACACACACACACAGAGAGTGTCTAAAGCCATGCATGTTGAGGCCTGGGATCACTTTAATGACCTGCAATATAAATATCAGATACCACATGAAGCTACTTTTGAAGTATAGATTAATAAGATAACAAAGAGTTCAGGCATATATCGATTATCTCATTAAAGAATGATCAGGGATGAAAGAGATAAGCTGTTGAAAAGGATGAAGCCTGGTCCGAGACAGATCAAAACATGGGATTTGCTGAGAAACCCAGAATTCAAATCCCGAGCCAGGCGACATCCCTATCAACCCCAACCTCCCATAACTTGATTCATTATCTATGACAGCAACATGAAGAAGAAGAAGAAGAAGATGATGATGATGATGATGGAGAAGCCATGAGGAGGGTATATATACACACATATAGCCTTAGAATGCTGAGTTGGTGGCAAAGCAAGGAAAGGCATATATGCAGTTTCCCACAACAAAAACACCATCGGACCGTTGTTCTCTTAGGAGTTTCATATGTTTGATGTTTGGTGTGACTCTCTCTCACATAAAAAACCAGTTGCCTTCTTACAGCCTAACTAATTATCTGTGGGCTATACAATTAGTCACATACTACCTCTTGTCCTTAAGAAAAGGCACATTTGACTGATTTGAGGAGATTAGAAAAGTTATTAAATTACTTTAAAATATTTATATTTATTATTTTTTTTCAAATTAATTCGTCTCACTTATAAATTGATTTATGATCTAATGATACACATGAATATTTTAGAAAGACCATATAACATATACTATAATTAAGTAATTTAGTAACTTCTTTAATCTCCTTAAATTTAATCAAGTGGGTCTTATATTAAGCATGAATAATATCAAACAAAAAATGTGCATATCTTGTCAAGGTATTCAATTTAAGGACCAACAATATGGGCTTGTATGGTTTACAAAGAATAAATTGAGGGAAAATAAATGATTGAGGCAGAGTGAAAAAGGTATTAATTATTTGGTACATAATGCAAAAGAAGATTGTTTTATCATTTAATAAGAAGATATTATGAAAATTTTATCATTTGATTTTTATATGAATGATTCTTAATTCATATTTAAAATAGGGAAGGAATCCAAAGTTTAAAATTGTGATAATTTGAAGAAATTGACAAAAAAAACAACACATCAGTAGTTGAGCTGGCTAAACATTGTTATGAAAATTCAATCTGCCTTATTTATAAGTCACATGTAGGGCAAAGCAGTGGGAGGCAAACTAGCCTGGGGTTGCTTATAGCTAGCTTAACTTAGAATTGATTGTTGGATGAGGGTTTAGGAATGGATTTTTTTGAAAATATAATTATTGGATTTTTTGCCACAATTTTCTTGTTGGATTTGGTTATGAACTTATGTTTAGAAATGATATTCTTATTTGTTTTAGGAATAAAATTGAATGTTTTTGTTAGTTTGGTTGTTTAGTGCATTATCTGACTGCTGAAAACTGTTGTTTATGTTGACTCAATGTAGAGAGGTTGTACAACAAGCCTTATCTCACTAGGTAGGGTCAGCTACATGAATCGCACGATATCAATGTGCTCTATTAATAACCAAGTTTTTAGGTATGTTGTTGACCAGGAGGTCCCGTTCAATAATCTCATTGAGCGTTCTTCTCATCCTTTCCCTGTCTTTTTTTATAGGACTCCAAACTATCTAATCTATCCTTTTCACTGAGGCTTCCAATAGTCTTCTCTTCACATGCCTGAATCACCTCAAGCGATATTCAACCATTTTCTTTTCGATTGGTGCCACACCTACTCTTGTTCTGATAATTTCATTTCGAATCTTATTTTTTCTTGTATGACCACATATCTATCTCAATATCCTCATTTTTGCTATCCTAACTTTATACTCTTGTTTTTCCTTTAACGCCCAACATTCACTACCATATAACATAGCTAGTCTCATAGCAATCCGATAAAATTTTTCCTTAAGTTTTTCACGTACCTTCTTGTTACAAATAAGTCTAGTAATCTTTCTTCATTTTAACCAACTAGCTTGTATTCTGTGCGAAATATCACTATCAATTTCACCATCCTCACGTATAATAGATCCTAGATATTTAAATTTTGACACTTAAGAAATGATTTGATCTCACATCTTCACCTCCAAATCACCATGCTCACGTATATCCATCTTGCTTGGACATGACGGGCTAAAGAAACAAAGTACACATATGTACTTCGCTAGAAATTAAGAGCGCCCACACAGAGAGTGTTTAAAGCCATGAGCGTGTGATCATTTTAATGACCTGCAATATAAATATCAGATACCACATGAAGCTACTTTTGAAGTATAGATTAATAAGATAACAAAGAGTTCAGGCATATATCGATTATCTCATTAAAGAATGATCAGAGATGAAAGAGATAAGCTGTTGAAAAGGATGAAGCCTGGTCCGAGACAGATCAAAACATGGGATTTGCTGAGAAACCCAGAATTCAAATCCCGAGCCAGGCGATATCCCTATCAACCCCAACCTCCCATAACTTGATTCATTATCTATGACAGCAACATGAAGAAGAAGAAGAAGATGATGGTGATGGAGAAGCAATGAGGAGGGTATATATACACACACATAGCCTTAGAATGCTGAGCTGGCAAAGGAAAGGAAAGGCATATATGCAGTTTCCCACAACAAAAACACCACCAGACCTTTGCTGTCTTGGGAGTTTTATGTGTTTGATGTTTGGTGTGACTCTCTCACACACGCATCTTATCCCTCACAGCGCCCCCAATTGGCGCGCGTGCACTTCACCGTCTTCTTCGACTTCATTCTTCTTTCTTACTTGCAGAGAACCAGTTGCCTTCTTACAGCCTAATTATTATCTGTGGGCTGCGCAAACAGTTACATACTACCTCCAGTCCTTACTATTACTATAATACCCAGGTAACTAACATGGGAAGATTAAGAAAGTTACTAAATTACTTTAAAGTATTTATATTTATCATTTTTCTCTAAACTAATTTTGTTCACTTATAAATTAATATATAATTTGATGATACTCATAAATATTTTAGAGAGACCGTGTAACATATACTATAAATAATTTAGTAACTTTCTTAATCTCTTTAAATTAATCAATCAAGTGGTTTATATATTAAGAATTGAAGGTAGTATCAAACAATAATGTGTATATCTTTTCGTGGTATTCAATTTGAGGATCAACACCAAGGGCTTGTTTGGTTTACGAAAAAGTAATAAATTGAGGGAAAAGAAATTATTGGAATAGAGTAAAAAAGGTGTTAGATTGTTTTATCACTTAGTAAGAAGATATTATGAAATTTTTGTCATTTAATTTTTATATGAATGATTCTTAATTCATATTTAAAATAGGAAAGGAATCCAAAGTTTTAAAATTGTGATAATTTGAAGAAAACGGCAAAAAAAAAAAAAACACCAGCAAATGAGCTGGCTGAAATCTGCAATGAAAATTCAATCCACTTTATTTGTAAGTCTCATACAAGGCTGAGTAATGGGCTACTAGTAGAACATATGTATCGGATGAAAATAAGTATGGACTAGCCCGTACTCGTGTGTAGTTCATATTTACCTATTAAAAGATGGGTGGACTAGCCCATAGTACACGTTAAAACAGGTTAGCCCATTTTTAATCTATAATATTCTTCCATGGAGTAGAAACAAGCTAGCTAAAGTTTAATGTGTAAATTTCATGCAAAATTATAGATTGGGCATTAAATTAGTTGAGGTAGTAATTTAAGGGTTTGTAGCCCAACCAAGATTGACCTGGGAGTAAACAAGCCTAGAACAATTTAATTAAGATATATAAAAATATCCATACTTGATTGTGAATAAAAGTAAATAAAAGATGCAATGTGCTTCCACTTATCTTAGGTTAACTATATTTCAATTTAAAATGTCAATAACAAAACATTATGAAACTTTTATCGTTTAATTTTTATATGAATGATTCTTGATCCATATTTAAAATAGGAAAGAAATCCAAAGTGTTAAAATTGTGTTAATTTAAAGAAAAGGACAAAAAAAAAAAACTATATCGCCAAATGAACTAATTGAACTCTACGTTATGAAAATTCAATCTACCTTATTTCGAGCCAACCCTTTTAAGCCCTTTTAAGTGAAGGGTTGAGCTTGTATTTTAGGTGGTTCAAAAAGAAATTGGGTTCAAAATAAAAGGCTAACCCGTTAGAGCCAAGGGCCAGTCCTTTTAAGACTACCTATTTTTTATTATTATCAATATATTTATAAAGTTATAAATTAGTCTTTTATGAACAAGTTTGAATTAGAAAAATATTTAGAAGAACCAATACTTAAACCAGACAATTGAAAAGAATTAGTGTCTTGGACTGGTGGAAGAACATATTCTTAGCATCAATTTTTAATTCTTTCAAGAATGACAATTGATATTCTTAGCATTCCAATCACTACAATAGCTAGTAAATCTTCCTTTACCATTGGTTCACGTCTTAACAAAGTGTAAAAATTTTCTTATTCAAACAAATGTTCAGGCTCTCATTTGTACTCATAACTACTGCAAAGTTTAATTTTAGATAGGGGAGATGAAGACACAAACCTTAATATTTTTATCACTAAAGAAAAGCTCACTTGTAGTGAAGAAAAATAAAATATTACTGATCTTGATGATACTGATAAAGATGAAGATAAAGATAATAATCATGTTGATGCTATTAATCTTTAACTGCTAGGTTTTTATCTTTCTGTTTTTCCTATTTCATTAGATTTTCATTTTTTTTGTTTTGGACAATAGTTTATATTTAATGTTTTTTTCTATACACCATTAGTTTATTTTACTAATATTTATAATTTAAATAAATTTTTTTAGAAGTTTTGTTGTTTTATTTTTTATTTTAAAAAATTGAAAAGAATTTAAATTTCAAAAAAATAACATAAAAGGGCCAACTTTTTTAACTCCTGAGCCGACATGTCCAAGAGCTAGGTTTTGATAATTAGATCATTTTAAGGTATGCGGGTTTTAAAAGGCTGGCCTTTTTAGGCCCTGGTCCTTTAAAGCCTAGTTGACCCTTATTGACAGTTCTACTTATTTGTATGCCACATACAGGATTGAGCAATGGGTGGGATAACTAACTAGTGTAAGGGGCTGCTTGTAGCTCACACACATATATATAGGTAAAAACGAGTAGGGGCTCGCGCATGCCCTTGCAGAGCCCCTTTTTACCTATTGAAAAATGCATTGGGTTGGTTTGTGGTATCGATTAAAATGATACATGTTAACTCATTTTTAATTTATATTATCTTTTCAAGAAGCAAGAATAGATGAGCCAGCTAAAGTCTTTTGTGAAAAATTCAAGGTACTAAAAATTGGGCCTATCATTGAATTAGTCGAAATAGTGGTTTAAGGGAGAATGGTCCCACTGGTTTGGAAACAAATAAGGTAAGAGTTTATTTAGAATGACTTATAAACAACTTTTTAATTTTGATTTATAGAAGACGAAGTAAGTATGTGAGAAGAATTTTGTCTCACCTTACATGAATGTACTTGTAAGTTCTTACAATCGTATCGATACTTTAATTGTGAAAAAAATATATGTTCCCAATTATCTTACGTTATATGTATTCCAATTTAAATTTTTAATAACAGAACATAATGAAATTTTTATCATTTAATTTTTGTATGAATGATTCTTGATTCATATATAAAACAGGAAAGGAATCCAAAGTACTAAATTGTGATAATTTGTAGAAAAGGACAAGAAAAACATGGATTAAGATATAAATTTCTCCCAAAAGTTTTTACTCAAAATTTTTTGGTGTTCAGTAGTTTTTTTAGTATAAATTTGCTCCGAAAGTTTGAAATCATATTAAAAAACTAACATTAAGTTTTAAAATAATGACATTAACGGTTAATAATCTCAAGTGTTAACAGTAGAAAGAATTATTGCTACAATTTTAAACTTTTAGAACAATTTTACACCCTAACCCCAAAAAATGTTAGAAATTGGGCGGCCTGAATTCTACAGTAAAAATTCAATACACTTTATTTGTCATTATGGAACCTCTCCTCTTCTTTCCCATCCTTTTCTCCCCTTTTCTAATCTTCACCATTAATTACATCTATGGCTATAAAGAACACACTTATTGCAGTAATGTCGTTTTGCTGATGAGTTTTCAAATCACTTGAGGGTCTGTCGGGTACGATGGAATTGAAGTATATTGAATTAGGATTGGAACTGGCTTCTACTTAAAATGTTGGTTTGGTAGGATGGAATTGAAGAGTGTTTCAAGGGATCATACGTTTCACATCCTGTATGTGATGACGACAAGGAAAAGCAAGAGGCAACGACACACCGGAGAAGATGATGCAGTCGGCATATCCGAGCTCACCAGAATAAACCCTCATAAGTAACACCTTTTTTCCCCATCGATGAACTTATCATAAGCGCGGAAACAAGAACTCGCCTACAGACCTTTTCATTACTAAACTTCACCCTCGGGTTCACAGCCATGACCAGCTTTAGTAGCTGGGGCCCACGGTGGCCAACTGTGTCAGCTATTCACACAAGGACAATTTAATTTTTTTACATTATAAATACATATATAAAATAAAAAACATCATAGTTCCATGTACATATCAAACGTTTTTAGAGCTCTCTTTCGTGAGTCCATCTCTATTTCCACCTCCACGTCCAGCATGCCTCCAACTCTCCAAGGAATATTCGTACGCAAATTTTATGAAGGCCTTTCAAGTTGAATGTGAGGAATCCATTTGTCCCTGTCAATTTCTGCACCCAAGATCGGCTCACGCTGGCCCTATACCTATGAATGTGACTTTGATACAAACCTTGAGTGATGATAAGCAATCAAATTTCCCACAAACTGGAAGTGGAAACGGAGTATCAGATACAAAACATTGCCCAGAAAATTGTGGGAAAGCATAATTCCCTCTATTACAGATGCAAATATGGAATTTAGGCAAACAATCAAGAGTTTAGCAGCGAAAAAAAGACACACAAGGTACTCTACAATCATTTTGATCCAAATGCAAATGACAACTTTGGTCGTGATTTGTTTTTGCCCAACAGCTTCATTTGGTTTGAACGTTCTTGCTCCTCCTCCTGTTTCTTCCTTCGCATGGCTTCTTCTTTTTGTCTCTGGAGCTCTTCTAACTCTCTATATCGTTCCTCCTCTCTCCTCTGCTGCTCTAAAGCTTCCCTTCTCTGAGCCTCTTCAACCTTCCTCCGGTTCTCTTCAAGCATCCTTTCAAGCTCTTCCTTCTCTTTCCGAGCTTGCTCCTGCAGGTCAAGTTAAGTTATCCAACTTCCCAGGGGTAAAAGTAACCAGTTTTTTGAATGGACAAATTACTTAAAATTGCACGATTATAATAATCTTAATAACATTCCCAAGTAAAAACCAAGGTTAAAAAAAAAAAAAAAAAAAAAACACCAGCAGCCCTGAACTTCTATCATACCAAAAGAGATCAAAATATTCACGGCCATTACACCAGATCAAAGTATTGAGAATAACGTGAAGTCAATACCTCCTTCCGCCTAGCCTCAATAAGAGCAGCTTCCTTTTCTTTCTCAAGTTGAGCTGCAACTTCATCAACTAGTCTCTTTCTTCCCTCTTCCAACCGTCTTTGAATCTCTACCAAAATTTCTTCAGATTTCAAGCTCTCTTCAACTCTCCTACGAATTGCATCTTCCACTCTCTTGGCAGTCTCTTCTTCAATTAGCTTCAATTCTGCTTCCTGTTGCCGCCTGTGAATACATGATAAAATGTTAAGCGGAAAAGTGGCCACTAAAGTGAGGGAGAATGTTACATATGCAAATCCAATGTCCTTGGTCATGGACAATGGGAAAATAACTTGGACGACTAAAATTGAACAAAAGGATGGACAAAAAAAAAAAACTTGAACAGACATATCTGCTTCATTCTAACCCCTTCTCATCCTTTTCTAACCTACTTACAGAGAACCATAATCATTGGCAAACAAACCTTCATGATGACAAAGGCACTAAAAGATGCTTATGCTTTTAAGTCATACCTCTATTGAATCCTGATCCAAACAAATGAGTACCAAAACTGGTGAACAGTAGATAAATGAGGCAGCCAATTTGATCATCAAACATAACAAGTTGAATTATAGCAGTACCTTCCTTCAGATAAGCCTGTGAAGAAGACATTCAAGTAACCTGCTGCAGTTTTAAACTAATCACGGCAAATACTTCAATTCTTTTACTAACATCTTTGAGATGAAAGAAACTAGTTGAAATACGGCTCAACTTTTATTTTAAATTAGGTCCTAAAACATCTAAGCAATTACAAAACCATGTTTACCATGGATTGGGGGGGGGGGGGAAGAGTGGAAAAATTCTCTAGATCGAAAACTTTGCGTTAAGTCATACCTAAATAACTAATGACAAAGTAGCAAATACATGCTATAAAAACTTTCAAACCAAAACCAGCCTGATAAGAACATTGAATTCAGGGACCATCAACCCCATAACATGACGGATAGACTTTCTGAATGGGTCAGGTTAAGCTTTCTAACAAGATGTCGGAGTACAAAATGAATCACAAGTAAAGAAGGACTCGACTCCTTGCCACTGCCTCCTTTTCTTCTACTTAATAACATTTATATATGTTCATTAAATTTCATGAGATCTGTCTTAATTGTAAAGAAAAAGTGACACCCTTCGGCTAGTACCTTAAAAGTGATGGATAAAACAAGTGATCACATTTCACGAGAATACAAAGCCAAAGACATGAACGAATTTTAAGATTAATTACTGAATAACTTTGGAATTTCCTTGGACTCAAAGAAGATCTATGAGGTTAACGAACAGAGAACACGCTTCAAAGCGTTAAAAGACTGCAGGTAACCTCAAAGGCTATCCCTCGTACACATGAATAAAGAATGAAGGCAAATTGTATATCAAGAAACCAGTAATAAACTGAAGAGTTGCTTAAATATTATGCAAAACAAGATCCAGATCTTGTATAAAAACAAATAACAGATAATAACAAAATGCCAAAGCCTAAAAGAAAGTTTCTACTTCCGTGAATTAAATCCAATCTGGACAAAAATAAAGCATAACTTATTGGCTATGAGATTCAATGCATGATTAGATTAGACCACGGGAAAGAAGGGTATGAGTACACTGTATGCTTATACCCAAAATAGGGAGCAGCAGCTGACTAGCTGGTAATTTTACACGAAATCTAAATCACCAAAGAACAGGGCATCATAGGCCAAGGTTTTACCATTATAAATTTCCTCTCCAAATTTCCCAGATAGTTATTGATCATCATAAAATTGAAAGATCAAGCAATAACATATTGGTTATCCTGAGAGACTAAGATTTCTAATTAAATAAAATGTAAACTCATGCCAAATTGCTAAGCAACTAAACCAGAAGATCATGGTTTCCATCTTAAAGAATAAAAGAAAGAAAAATGAAAAAAAAAAGAGGCAATTAATACCTTTTCTTCTCTTCTTCTTCTTTCCTCTGTTTTTCAATGGCAGTTTTGCGCTCTACCAAACCAAGACTCGAACTGGAAGATCTACGAGTAGGAGACAATGAGGAACTCTTACTTCTGTGTCTTCTGTATCGTTTTGGAGTCGGAGAACGACTTTTATGACGTCTTGGAGTTATAGAACGGCTTCTGTGACGTCGTGGGGAACTAGAACGACTTTTCCGCCTGTATGATGATGCAGATGATCTTAAGCAACAAGCCACAGTCCATGGCAACTACTAAACGTCATTTAGGGGTATATATAAAGCCTGCCCACCATCTAGCGCACTAAATACAGAGTTACCTTCATCAATTGCTAAGAAAAACCAGTGTGCTCCATCTT